>NC_135166.1:6522904-6823404 GCF_050948215.1 Halictus rubicundus
AAGTAGATCGAGCGCGCGAGATATAATTGAGGCAAAGTCACGGACGAGCTTAATGGCCCCGGAGATTATTCATATTTGATTAACGCCTAGTATAGGGTACCGTTGTCCCGTTGTTCAGGATCTATAAATCCAGCACCGAGCGTCTACAGTTACACGTCTATGAGTTTTTTGTCGATTCGCCGACACCGAGGAAATTAAACTCGCGCGATTCGTCTTCGTACGCTGGCTTCTTTATTTCCTCTACCCGTTCCAACGATCCTGGCGAACGGTGGAACGGACGCTGCCGCGAGAAGAATCGAATTACAGGTGAAGGTTCACGACTTTCACGTCGTAACGTTTACCTTTGGCCACGGGCAGAAGCGATAATCTCTCTCTCTTTCTCTTTCTCTCTTTTCTCTTTCTCCCTCTCTCTCTCTCTCTCTCTCTCTCTCTCTCTCTCTCTCTCCATGGAAAAGCGAACGTTTACTTATCCGCCGCTATTAACCGCGACATTTTACGATTTACCCGCTGCGTAGCCATAAACTGCGCTCGGTGAAACTGCACCGGCGGATCCGAGGACATAGCATTCATGCAAAGGACCGCGTTTGCTCCATCTGACGTCATTTTTATTATAAATCGAGACTTCTGAAAACTGATCGCTCCAAACATGGGCTTCGCTTTCTAGCGAGCGAGCTCGGTGTCTAAGCGAAATGGCGAACACTATGATCCTTCAACAACGCGGTAAGGATATCTTTCAATATTTTATTGTGCCTAACCTTTTAATAGAATGACAGTATGATTTTCGTTTATAATTAGATTGCGGATTTTAGGCATTGATAACAACATCGGTCTTTCAAGACACAGCGTTGTAAAATTTGTATGAAAATTTAATAGGATTGAGTCAAATCTTTTCTCGTCTCCAATTTTTATAAATCAGCTTTTATATTTGCGTAAGGATTCGCAGTCTACTTATTATAATTTGTTTTCCTTCTTTTCAAATTTAGGAGTGAGGTTAAAAGTTGAAGGACAATGGCGACGGCTACCGATGATGCAGACACTTATTCGTGCGTTTGACACTAGAACTACCGGACCAGTCAAAATGACTGGTACCTAATTTTTTCTTTTACAATTACTGAAATTGTAAAAATGTTTTCATCGGAAATTTTTTAATGAACCTCTTCATTGAAGCACATATTACAATAAAAGTTGTATGAAGTCTGAATGGGCACAGTCTTGTCACTGTTACAAATGAATATACGTCAGTCGCATTTATTGCTGTAGTTCTAGTGTTAATAGTCATTTCAACAGCATTTACTCAAGGAAAATAAATGTTATGCTCGTCTACGATTCTACAGTAATGTATTTATGAAGTGTACGATTGAAATTAAAATGTCAAATAAAAATGGGTGGAAACTACTAAGGGTTAAATTTGTGCAACTATTTTGAGGGCGTGTAACTCACGTAATTTTGATTACGTTTACTTAAAAAAATTCACACACGCTCATCAAATACCAATGAAAATGTGTGGAAAATCCCAACCCGGAAGGTTGGCTAGTTTTTCTGAAAAAAATTGCCGGAAGTATTCGAGGAGAAACGGACTCGAAAAACGGAATAGTTCCTTAACGATCATTTCGGAAATGGACGAGTTTTTGCGAGCGTCCCTGGTTGGTTCGCGAGCATCGTCGATTTTACGAGAAGCATCGAGAGTCGTTTTACGATCGCGGTTTACGGCGAAAAGGGGTCAAATGCAAACGAACGTGTGCCACGTCCGAGAGCCGGGATAACGCTTCTCTCCGCGAACGGTGTTGCCGGCGATGCTCGGGGAGCTCGTGTGAAGACGATGCACGAGTGAAATTCTCGTATTGACCTTTCACAGCGCGACAAAAATGCCGGAGCCAGTTCTCTCCTTCTCGTAACCAACCGACCGGCTGTTTCATCGTCTCACGAGTACACGATTTCCACCGATAGTCCCTAATTGGGGTCGTCCCGTCCTTCTTCCTCCGTCGGCGCCGACGAAAGTGGAGCGTGTCTAATTGTGGGACGATAATATGATCTTCCCGCATCGTAAAACTGTTGAATATTCCGGTGTCAAGGGGATGCGACCTCGTTCGTTACCTTAGGGACACTTTCTATGTGAACGATTATTCCTCGGCCATTGTTCGGATCCGTACATGGACCGTCCCGTTCGACGATGCTCGTTGGGAGCCTTGTTCCCTCCAACCATTCTGATTAAGCGACAAAATGATAGCACACATTAAGATTTACTTGATTTTAATTTAATCTCACATCGCAATTGTAATGAGCTCAAAAAAATAAAATATTCACATTCTTAAATTCTTTTAACCATTCCTATTTTATGTCGCATCAACTTATCTTTGACATGAATGCATAAAATTCGCAGTTATTACTTCTAAAATTTCCCATTTGTTAGTTTCGATATGATACTGGGTGTCCCAAAAATATTGTACTCTCTCGAAAGGGTTGAAAGTAAAATACTGACATTCTTAAATTCTTTTAATCATTTCTATTTATATTTACATTGTATCAACTTGTCTTTGTCATAAATGCATAAAATTTTCAGTTATTACATCTAAGATTGTTCATTTTTTAGTTTCGATATGCTACAGGGTGTCCCAAAATATTGTACTCCTTCGAAATGGTTGAAAATAAAATATTCACATTCTGAAATTCTTTTAATCATTCCTATTTTAAATCGCATCAACTTATCTTTCTCATAAATGAATAAAATTCGCAGTTATTACTTCTAAAATGTCTCATTTGTTAGTTTCGATATGATACAGGGTGTCCCAAAAATATTGTACTCCCTTGAAAGGGTTGAAAATAAAATATTCACATTCTGAAATTCTTTTAATCATTTCTATTTTAAATCGCATCAACTTATCTTTCTCATAAATGAATAAAATTCGCAGTTATTACTTCTAATATGTCTCATTTGTTAGTTTCGATATGATACAGGATGTCCCAAAAATATTGTACTCCCTTGAAAGGGTTGAAAATAAAATATTCACATTCTTAAATTCTTTTAATCATTCGTATTTTAAATTGCATCAACTTATCTTTGTCAAAATGCATAAAATTCGCAGTTATTACTTCCAAGATTGTTCATTTTTTAATTTCGATATGCTACAGGGAGTTCCAAAATATTGTACTCCTTCGAAATGGTTGAAAATAAAATATTCAGATTTTGAAATTCTTTTAATCATTCCTATTTTAAATCGCATCAACTTATCTTTCTCATAAATGAATAAAATTCGTAGATATTACTTCTAAAATTTCTCATTTGTTAGTTCCGATATGATACTGGGTGTCCCAAAAATATTGTACTCCCTTGAAAGGGTTGAAAATAAAATATTCACATTCTTAAATTCTTTTAATATCTTTGTCAAAATGCATAAAATTCCCAGTTATTACTTCTAAGATTGTTCATTTTTTAATTTCGATATGATACAGGGTGATCCAAAAATTCTGTACTGCAAAAATATTGTATTGCATTAAAAAATGCAGGATTTGCACACAGTGCACAGATGCAAAACGTTTTGTCACACAGTGTATGTATCAATAACTGCTTCTTATTACGAGGTTTCGATCGGTCGAAGTTTGAAGAGGAAGCTCACGCTTTCGTGCGAGCCGAGAAAATCCTAAAGTTCACAGTGTCAAGGGAAACCGGCTGCGTCGAGGACGTCGGTTTTCCTTTGAGTCTTTATTATTATAAATTGCTACTTACCCGCGAGCAACATCGAAGCCGGGATGCATCTTTAAATAACTCTTGAGTAATAAACTTGAGCAATAACTTTCGAGATAATCGTAATTCACGTGCATGACTATAATGTTTGAAGAGTCCCACCTATCGCGGCGTGTAATTCTCGACTTAAAATTACATTTATCGTAATTTAATTTCACAAAGTGCGAGATCAGTTTCCAACAATGAGCCGAGGGATGTAATTATCCACTTAAACAAACAACTCGCGCCTGATGTTTGCTGATGTGCCGATTCTATTTATATCCCCCATTGAATAATAATCGATCGTGGAACGCACGCAACAGCGACGCGGAAAAAAAATGAAGGAAGTCAATGAAATTCTGCATAAGCGTGTACGCCATTGATGATATCTATTCATGTTATTCATTCGGAGAGCAAATTAGTTTACTGGGCCGCTTGTGCCAAGAAAAACAGCAATTAAGAGAAAAACCAGACGCACCTGTATTTACATACTGTTCCCACCATTAAGCCGTTGCGTGTTTTCCAATGTTCTGAACTTTTGCTTTCGGAATCACGACGAAGGACGTGTCTTTTCCAAGGCGAACCGTCACAAACGATTCGAAAGATCTTTCATTGCTTCGCATAAAAATTGGCATCTTATAAAAACGACAAGGCTGGATTTATTGGGGACTTGTAAGATTTTTATTATAATGTGGGCTCGAATAAAAGAACGTGCTCGATCATTTCTCCTGGAAAGATCTTTATAACTTCAGTAATTTCGAGATAAAATATATTCGATGATTGCAAATATCCTATTTTCGCAGACCTCAACAGACGAAAGAAAACGATGCCGTTGAAATTAAAATGGTGGTGACTATATAATTCATTAATCAAATTATTATTTTCACACTTTATCTACCAAAAGCCTGTCAATGGGATTTTCAGCATCTGTGCTGTGTTGCAAAAATTACAACTGTGACTTCAAATGCCTGCCAATTAAAAAACCATCAACATTTTCAAAAACCCCTGTGTACATCTCTAACCATTTTAATATAAATTCGAAAGAAATTTTCTTGTTCTAGGTCAAACGATGTGGACGTCGGGCCTCGGAAGATCAAAAAATATGTGCAGTGATTTCTCTATATATGTCGTCAAGGACTGGATGATAAACGCGCAGAATTATCCCCACTACCGCGGGGTATACTCCGTGAAAGGTTATGAAACAGAAGAGGCCCCGGATGCCGAGGTGTGTAAACATAACACGGCTCGAGTATGTCTCCTGGACGATACATGACGCTGGCAAGAGTATTAGGTTTTTCGTAAGCAATAGCGCCGCCATTTTGGGCCTCAAAAATACAAGCAAAAATTTTTCAGATACCTTAAGATGAGTTGTAAACAGTGCTTCTTATTTCTTGATATTGAAAAAATTGTTATTATTGATGTTCTTAGGCCCGTTACAGTGGCCATACCCCTCAGAGTGTGTGCCATCAATTATGCGACCCACTGTACGTGCACAGCGTCAAGTGCGAACGGTGTGTTATTGGCGGGTTACCGTGGAAACTTTCTCGACGCAGCGAGACACCTTGAAAATGTCGGCGAGCAGAGGGATAAAGTGTAATACATACCACCAGCTCGGATGAGCAGCTAACACGGGGAGGCGGAAGTAACGATTAAGCAGCGAAGAAAGAGCCGCCATATTGGTCGGGCCAGCATTGTGCGACGGGATCTGGCGTGATGTTGCTACCTTTATATGATCGTACGACATGCGTCTAACGTCCGTTCATTGAGGCACGCTTCGAGATAATTCGTGTGTTTCACTGTGCCGACGACGACGTGCCCACGGGACTTCGCTGTTTTCCAGGAGAGTCCCACGGCGACGCGACGACGTGCACACGGAAGCCCGTAACAGCTACACGGTGGAAACGATTTACCGAACGAAGATGCACGACAGATCCTCGCGTCCATCCACGGTTTTATGCTTCTAACGAGTATCCAACCGATTTTCACTTTCCCCCTTCTGGCTGGATAAGCGACTCGCGAGAAACGTCCCGCCGCACGTCCACGCACGGATCCCGCTGACATTTATGGTCCCGGTTGATTGTTTTTTGGGCCGGCAGTGCCAAGGTGCGCTGCGGTAGTTGACGGCGCGCCCGTCAACCTCTCGCGATTATTTATTGCGCGCTCGAGACGGCGCGATGTTAAGCGAACAATTAATCGAGGGTTATAGTTCAAGTAGCCGGGAACATTCTGCCGAACACGCGAAATTCCCCGCTCGACGTCCGACGGATACTAAATCGTGGAATCTCACGCTAAAAAGCGGGACACTCGATACCCCGGCAAATAAAATCGGATACTTATCGCTGTAATTTCAGCGACTCGATTGATACAGCCGGTGCTCGGCTGGTTCTTCGCCGGCGAAGAATCGCTATTACTATTCTCCGCTGCGAACCACAATCGAGCGAGTTTTTAATTACAACTTTATAGCCGTCAGTTCGCTAACGAACTACTTCTCCTTAAATCACCGGAAACGATCTCGAAGATCTCGGATCCACTCGTAAACCTGCTGGAACGACCGGACGAAGGGCGATCTCCTCGGAGAATTCAGTCGATCAATCGGCAATATGGAACGCGGATCGAGCAACATTGGTCATCGGCCATTTTGGTCTCGCCCGATCCAATTTCACCGCTTCGTCGAGCCGTTAACGAATCGGGACAGGGGAACACGTGTTGCGACGTGGCAAGGCTAAGGTCACCGATTACTCGGCGATTTTTTTTTTTCATCGATCGAATCGATTTTTTTGCGAGGACGATGAAGGGAGGCACGCATCGGTCGCGCAAGTAGAAAAGTCCTCGATCGATCGCATGGTAGCTCGTTACTCTCGTTAGCTTCGGGAGCACCGGTCCGTGAGAAACGCGAGCGAAACGGCACGGCCGCAAGTCGCGCAAGTGCGATTACGCGCGACGCGAGATTTCACGCTTCGGAGATCGATTAATTATTCCCCCGGCCGGCTGAGCAAAAAACCCGGGCAGTCGTTTAGTCGCCAATATCGCCCCCCCCCCTCCCCACACACACCTAGCGCGACGCTTCGTTGCATGCATAACGAGGCAGCAACGACAACGACAAAAGCGGCGTTCGTTCCCGCCTTGCTCACCGCTGACGGCCGCCGAGCGCAGCCTGGTCGTGTTTCACCTTTTTACCGTCGTTTTTACTCCCATGGAACCGTGTCCTTTTTCACGATCTCACAACGCGAAGCGGCCGATTTCCGTTGGAAATCGAACCGTTCGATAAATCACGCGGAAAGATGCCCTGTCGTCCTTTAACGCGTCACTTGCCGGAAGCCGGTTACGCTCCGCGACAATATTATTGGGTCGTTGCATATCAAGTGTCCGATTTTTAACCGTGACGTTAACACTAGGTTCACGGACCACTAAAAGTCACTATTTTACATCGCTTTATAAAAATAACGAGAATCTGCTACCCTTTTTAGCCAAAGAAATAAATTTGTTGAATAATTCCTCACGTATCTTTGGAGTCTTAATAAAGTCCCTTAATGAGGTTCCGTAAACCTAGTGTTAAACAAACATCACCTTTTTTTTATGGAAGTCAGCATCATTCTAATCAATAGACTATGGATCTTTATACAAAATAAAAATGACAAGAAACCGGGGCTAATGAGGTATTTCCATTTTTCTTTAACACTTTGACTGCCAAACTAGAAACCTCAAAAATTCCATAAAATCAAAGCAAGTTATTTAATGAAATAAAAATTGAAAAAATTAAATGTATGATATTGCGCAGTCCTCCAGCTTTCTTGCATTTTACAGATCGTAATTGAATTTGGTACAATGGATATATTAACGTAAAAATTAATTTAAAAACCAGGACAAATAATTCCGTCACCCACATATGGGTGACATGGCAGTCAACGTGTTAAAAAATAGTAACAAGATTCTCCAATTGTTTTAAAATTTTTACTATTTAAAATCGTTGCTGCCCATTTTCGCCACAAATGCAGAAAATCCGCGTTCTACTAATCAACATATTCCGTCAACGAATTACAAGTTTCTTGATTGTGTTACACAGCGTATTTCAGAGAATTGCATATGAAACTTCCTCTAGCGATAAGGATTCGCGAAAGGACTTCCGCAACGTCCTGTACATTATTCATCTCGATTGCAGATTCGAATAACAGTGAATTCTCGACATATTACTGTCCTTGGCGTCCGAGGCCTCTCGAGCACCATGGCCCCTCACGGGGTATACCCCGCGGTAGTGGGGATAATTCCGCGACGTTTATCATTCAGGCCTTGGCGACATACATAGAGAAATCACCATGCATATGCAAACGCGTCTGGTAAGATCGATTCGCTGATCAGTATGGATTCAGATTAATGGATTATACAAACTCGAGTGTGACACGCTGATTTTGTCGAAAGTTTACATAACGAAGAACAGTTGATTTGCGCGAAGGCTATGATTCATAGAAAGGCTGCGAACGTTGTTTGTCTAGAGTCTAGAATATCCAATGTAAAATCGTTCGACGCGTTCAGCGTTTCAGCAGACGAAGAAACTAGGTGAATAGATAATAGAATAAGATTGACTCACCTGTCTCACAGTCGGAGCCCTTCCATCCTTGTATGCACACCTTGTCGCCGTTCTCGTCGCAGGTGTAATGGCCGAATATGTCGTTCCGTGGCCGGCAGAACTTCGTGCAGGTCGCGTTGTAGTAATGATCCGCGCACTGGACCCGAACGCGATAGGCTAAATGAGCGTTTCTTCCTTGATGATTGAGGGTGTGCCACGTGGGTCCTGGCAAGACAATGCCGCTGTAACTCGCTTCCTCGATCACGCCCGCGCTCGCCTCGTCCCTCGCTTGCAGGATCAGCGTGAATTGCCTCTGCGAAACCACGATTTCAATAATTAAACCGGGGCCCCTTGCACACTAGGGAAACTATTCAATTTTAATTGAAAGAAGACACACTAGAGCCACAAGCTCGTCCAAATGTAAACGGACTGCGGATTTTATGCAGTTAAGACAAAAATGAGTAAGTCCAGTTCAAAGCAATAGAAAGATTGGAGGAATTGTAGCCATACAGTGGATCCAAAAAATATTTAAATTACATTACCGATTCTCAAAAAATTGTTGATATTTCAGTTGTGATCATTTTGTGAAAATAAATAGTACAGCCGTAAGCCTGGGCTCATTTTAGAGCTTGAAGGCTCTACCTGCGCAAAGTATTATTCCGTTTTTTCCTATTATATTTTTACATGGTGAACTGAAGACCCATTTTTGTTTCAAACATTTATTCCAATAAATTTGAATTTATTGCTTGGAAGCACAAACGAATTTTTGTCGCCTGCATTAACTTCGCCTTAAAATAGTTGTTTTAAAATAAAATTCCACGTGAACGATTGTGTAGAAAATGGAGTGCGAGTACCTGAAGATTAAGCAAAGCATTTCGATATAAATAATTTCATATTATAAAGTCAACAAATGACGGTCCCTCGTTGACCGAACGGAGATATAATAAATATAATCTGGTGTTCCGCAGAGGAAAGACGAAGTATGTAAAGAAGAAAATTGTTGAATCAAGGAGGAACTGTGGCGTAAATGCTGGTATTAATAGACGCTTGGAAAATGTCTTTGTTGTCGCGAGCACTGGAACAGACGTTAATGCTACAGTCTGGAATTGCTCTGTTCCGGTAAAGGCGAATCGAATACGGAACGGGTGACGTCACCCTCGTCTAGGGCTGCTTTGACAGAGGAAAGGAGATGGTTTGATGAAGCCAGCAATTAACCCTTGCCCAGCTTGAATAATTCCTCGGCGGCCGTGGCCCTAAGTGGAACCTTCCGAGATGAACTTTCGCAAATTTATACAGCGTTTCCTGACCCTTCGCGCGCTGACGCGTAACACGCTTGAATAAAATTACCATTTTTCTTCTACGACCGACGCGACGCTCCGCCGCAACCATGGATTGACCATGTAAAATATTAATACATTGATGATAAATTATGGGACATGCGTTCTGCGTCGTTGTACACGCGCTTTTTTACGCTAGCCATTTTCTTTATGATTTATCGCTGTACGTTAATAATGACGATTAATCTTTCCTCGACGGTACGTCGAATAGCTTAGTGTATTTTTCCACTCGGGACCATCACTGTAAAACTTCAGCTCTTAAGAAGTCTATTTTATTTCTGACTTCGCGCAATCACGACCAGACTGCGGACATTTGCGCAAAATTAAACTTTCCAGGCGAACTACGGGGGACAGAAAATTCGTAGAAAATATATTCCCTTTAATGACTAGACTAATTAAATAATACAAGAATTTTCCTTAATTTACTTTCATTATAGTAATTCTTTCAAAATTTAATTTTATATTGAAAGTCCCCTAAATTCAAGCTAAAATTTAAACAATATAAGAATTTTCCTTAATTTGTTTTCATTATAGTAATTCTTTCATTTATGCTAAGGATGGACAGATAGAATTTTAAAAAAATTTAAGAGAATTTGGATACCTCGATGTATCATTTTCGGCCCGCTAAAATTATTAAAGGGTGAAAAATTTTGCATAAAGATCCGCAGTCTGCTAATTAGCACGAAAAGAGCTGTGCCACGTTTCCTATAAAATAATTCGTCAAGACGGAAATTGACGCTGGCTTTCGTAGCAGGAGCGTTTGCTTACAAATTGACGTGAACTCGGGCTGAACTTTCGCCCCAGATAGAGCGGTCTATCTTAAAAGATAATGTTATACTATCGCGGCGTTTTTTTTGCGCAGGTTTGAAAATTGCTGAAAATTATCGGACACTTAGCAGGATCGTTCGCTCCCAAATCGGTACCAGCGGCAAAAAGCCGGCGAGCGCGTAAGGCTAACGCGACTTCCAATCGTGGAAGTGTCGTGCCGCTTAAGGAAGCAATTCGCAGGTAAGAAACGGCCCCGCAACCGGCGACATTAGCCGCGTTATCTAAGCATTTGGGTTGCCAGCAGGAGGGAATGTTTTCGCTAATTCGAGATCGGTAGTTCAGTCACGATCAGGCAGTTAGCCGAGTGAACATGACTCCGAAAGCAGAAAAGGAATCGATCAACCGGGAGTAATCCGTTCCCACATATCGCCAGGAGAACCGTTCGATTCGTTGTTTCGATACCCTCGAATTCGGGAAACGCACAATGGTCGATTTTTTAACACTGTGTCAAAACGACGGGTTCCAGTATTCTTAATTCACAGTTATCGAAATTGCAAAGATGCACGAACGAGAAATTATTCAACAAATTTATTTCTTTGGGTATATGTTGTAAAAGAAATTGCTAAAAATGTGGATACATACGTTTTCGTTATTTTTATAAAGTAATGTAGAATAATTTAGTGCCCCGTAAATCTAGTGCTAAAGAGGTGGCACAAAAATCAGTTTCACATGAAAATTTAATTTCATTTGCGAATGACAAAATTGAATACACCTGCTTATCTTCGTTGATAGATGTATCATTCCCTCGTCGAGCAATGACTAGACTTATTTATGCGCAAAATGAAATTTGTCTGCATTGATTTTAAGAAATACGAGGCAAAGAAAATTGACATTCTTCCTTTAATAATTTCAACATGATGAAAACACTACATAGACATTCTTAAATACTTTTGCTGTTTTAAATTGCACCTACTCATAATAAATTCATAAACTCCACAGTCTAGCAATGACGTCACAATCCATCACGATGGAAAATCCCACGTAAAACAGATCTTCCATGTTCACAAACCCTCAAAATTGAATTTTACGGTCTCAGAAATGTATTTTCCAAATTCTTCTATACTTATTGGATATCAGCTACTTGAATCTCTTTATAACTTTCACGTAAAACTACTTGTGGTCTATTTTAACTGCCTTTCAAGTTTCCTTATACGCGGAGTTTCCAAAATCATGGTGCAAGTGTTCGAGTGGTGATTCTACATGCAAACACAAGTTGAAAAGATGGAATAACATTTTCTTGTTCCATGTCTCGTTCCTGAGAAAATCGAGTTTAAAGATCCGCCAAGCCCGCATGCCTTAGCCATAAGTAGAAATCATATGCCATGATCAGACGCGTCAGCCGAATCGTATCTAATAGCACGCGTACTCGCTGAACTTTCAAACTCGATCTACTAGAAACCGAAGTGTCCAACGAAAACATTGTTATTCATTTTTTTTCGACTTGTTTCTGATCAAATCTTTGCATCTGCAAACAAATTTTCGAAATAATCAGGCTTATTAACCCTTTGCACTCGAAGCCATTTTAACCCTAAAATGAAACATTTCTTCCGACCTAGAATATTTCTCTTCTATATATATTTTTTCATGCTATACATACGAAAATTGTGCAATTTACTCGTACAGTACTGAAATGTTTAGTAATTTATTAAATACAAACAAATTTAATAATGTAAAAAATATTTTGAATAACGATACATAGTCGCCATTCGAGTGCTAAGGGTTAACATCGAAAAAATGAAAAAAAAATGGATATACACTATTTCATCGATCTCCTCTACTCTTCAAATTGCGGAGTTAAGAAGCAAACAAAAGTAAAAAATGTCAAGGCAACTACCTCGTCGAAAGTCTGTTAACACATCACCTAGATTATTCTCTAATTTTTGAAAGTCTATGGTCAATTTTTTAATAGATCCTTCAGTGGAAATAGCAATTTTAATCTTGGACCAACAATTAATCCCAAATTCCGCAATCTAATAATTTCGCTTAGGATTGACATAGAAATTTTTAAATTTTCTTTTGGCATAACACATTTATTGAAAATCCTATTGATAGGCTTCCGGTAGATATAGAGTTAAGGTGCGGACACATCGGAAGGCGCTCGGAGGGAGAATGTCGTGTTTCGAAAAATCAGGGAAAACCTGTTGTCCAGGATCGTTGGTAACGTTTCACCGGGAGGTTCGCATATTTTTCACTTTCGTTGGGTGGCAGCCCCCTCCCCCGCGGTCCCCGAGCACGCGAAACACCTGCGGTTCTAATTAAAAAATCGAGGTGGTGGCCGGTGGGTTCGAAAGTCCCTCCTCTCATTGTCTACCGGCGAGGATCTTCAAGTTCATTAAACCGGGCGCGCACACGGTCGAGCGCGCGGGACACCGATGCGCCGATGCGCCGATGCACCGATGCGCCGATGCACCGTGGCGCGGCGTGATCCTTTTTTTCTCGGAGCGGGACCGGTTCCATCGGGAACACTTCCAGCTTTCTATCGTCGGGCCCCGGACTCCCGGACACCCCTTTGGGATTCGCTCGCTGCTGCTGCTGATGCTGCTGTTGCTGTTGCTGTTGCTGCTGCGGCTGCACGGACGAACAGATAGCCCCTGTCTTCCGCGGCAGCCGCGATTGGAATTTATTTATTGCATTAGCCGACCGTCACTCACGGGCCTTGATTGGTGGTACCAATCAGGTCCGACGTTGCGACGAGCGGAGACGCTTCTCCGTCGATCTGTGGACGCACGATGGAGGAACGGAACCACCGGGGAACCACGCCATGTATCGAGAGAGAGAGAGAGGGGGAGAGAGAGAGAGAGAGAGAGAGAGACTCGCGCAGACCCGCTGTAATTATTCTGATTTGTGGCGGGACGACCCAGCCGACGGACATCGATGGATCCCGTGAAAAATTGCGGGGGTGGGCTCGATTACACGCGGACCAGTAATTATGGCGGATGCGCCGACCACGTTTTGATGGGACATTTGTTTTACCTCGTTTTCTTGTTCCGACTCGAGGGACTCGCAACCGGAGCCCACGAGGACGTAACGAATGTGGGAATCGGATTTTTTGATCGGCTGATCGAGGTGGATCTCGTTCGGGAATCATCGAATGCGTCACTCGTACTGGGAAAGTTGATACAGGTTGATAGAATGAAATTATCTGGACACTGTGTGTAAGAGGTGTTTCATCAGGTACTGCCATCTTGATTTACGTCATTATTACTAATCGCCGTGGGAAATGTTTTAATGGAGATTAAACGGTTTCGAGGGATACACGTGTTGGTGTTATTACACTGAATTCTCTATATATGTCGCCGAGGCATGGTCGCGTGGATCAAAGAATAGTATGTCCTCGCCGATGTATGTCCGTGGCTAGACCCGTGTTTTGGACATATAACGAGTAAACACTGGAGTTTTCTTTTAAAACTGATGATAAAGAAACTGATGACACCAGTTATGTGCATCTCTTGAAACTATTTCTCGCTGCGATTAATAATAATGACGTAAATCAAAGTGGTAATATCTGGTAAGACACACTGTATATGTAGCACATTTTTGGCTAGATAGGCAAAGCTCGTTAGTTAACTGTTCCGTGCAATGGAATTTATGTCTGTGTACCCAGGCGTGGCTAGTTGTTATTCAATCTTTTTCGGTTCTGCAGCAGCTAAGTAAATATTCGCGTCAGTTTTTCAATCTGTCTTGTGATATTCAACAAAACGACATATTACTGTTAAACTATGGATTTTGAAGGAAAATCAAAATTGTCTGCATTAATAGACAGATGCAGAAGCTACATTCATTTTTTTCTGAATAATTTTATAGAATTGAAAACAATACAATGGTATTTTTAGATTCTTTATATGTGTTCATTATTTTGCCTTTGATGTACTTAGTTTTGTCATAAATGCATAAAACCCGCAGACTAGTTCTGACGATTATTTTTATAACATTATTATACCTTGTTGATCCCAACAGGTTTACTTAATAGATTACGGTAAACACTGAGTTGACAGTCAACTTGTATTTAACATTCTGCAGAACAAAAAGAATTGTATTAAACGGAAATATTGTTCACCAGTTTGTGATTTCAAATGTTTTGTTTGGCTACGGCCGGGAGACGGCAAATGGGAATCGTGTTTGCTTTGTTTCCTCTCATATTATGCACTTAAGGTACTCGTTCCCATATACCTTTCAACCATACGTTTCGCTTGTAGCTCCTGCGACCTTCGCTAAAGACCTGTGAAAATCTCGCTCGTTTTAACACATTGAAACCGTGCTTCCCACGTGACACCGAGATTAGGATCGTTTTAATCTGTTACACCGTACGTGACAAAACTGTTATCGCTTACAAACACGTAGTCGCTTGTGGTGGCAATCCCGAGGGAAAAAAAGAAAATGAAAGATTGTCCCATTTTTCTAAAGGATACAGTATAAGCAGTCGATCTTATCTTCTTCACTGAAAAATATCAACCTTCACTAAAACACCATTTCTAACTGTAAGCAATAGCATACTTAATCACGAGGTTACGTTTATGCATCCATGACAAAAATGAGTACTTATAATTTCGGTATAACATCAGTATACTACCTGTCAGTTTCGACCTAGTTCAGTTTGCCTGTCATATACCTATCAGTTTCGACCTAGTAAAATTATTGAACAAACGAAAACGTTCCTAAGTGTCCCCTATACCTTATAACTAGACTGTGGAAATGTATGCAATTTATAATTTTCCTAGACGAATTTTAAAAAGGAGAATCCAAATAAAATATTATTTTCAGTGGTAGCAACCTTTGTAGATCTGAAATATATAAAAATTGTACTAAATTCTGTTGAATGGTATAAAATTTTTTGAAAAATTTCAGAAGTCATAAATGCATCCGCAGTCTACTTATAACAAATTCAGAAAATTTTTATTTTGCATAGAGATCTTCAGTCTAGTCATGTTCATCTTTCTCTGACCCCTGAACAATGTTAATGTTAATGTTCTCTCGAATGAAATAATTCAGAAATTTGATCATTTACTTTTCCTGGATATTAATTGTTCAGAATCGTATCAGATTGATACCAAAGGAAAAATCGAACAGAGAAAATAAGGGATGGGCGAGGATTCAATTTTAAATATGAATGGAACAACTATGAAAAAATAGAATACAATGAAACACATGATTCGTCGATTGTTTCCCGTTGCTGTACGCAACGGAAGCCAAATAATTCGCACGTTTCAGCAGCGCAGCGTTCAACCGAGAAAAACTTTTTCGCGGCACGTTCGTTTGACGGCTGGCGATCCAATTTCATTTTTTTTGTTCTCTCCGGCGGCGGTCTCGCGGAAGTGCAAAATTTCTCGGGTCCCGATCTGGCCCGACACAAAGAGCCACGTTGTGACCAATCCGTGGCGAGTCAGACGTCTCGTGCTAAATGTAAAGTCGGTTCTCGTCGCTGCCACTACCTAGAGCAGATGAGCGCTAATTGGTGTTAATTGGTGGCTCGCTTGGGGCCCGGCGTTCCCACGCCCGCGACTTTCATGCTCGCATTTTTTTTCCTCTCTTCTTTTTCGTTACACCTCGTATATATATTCTAATTCGTTCGCCTGTCGCGGTCGCTTCCTTGCCCCCGGGGGAAAGAGAGCCGTTCTTTGTGCAGGCTCTCTTTTCTGGCCGCGGACGGTTCCCTTTTGTCGGGGCGTCTTAATCGATATGAGTCAGCGCCGGAATTACGATCAGATAAAATTTCTATTATTCCGACGATTTCTGATTGAATCGGCATCGGCCGGCCCCTGGAATGCGAACGGGGTGAATAGAAAGCGGATCGACCGATTTCAAAAGACCAAAAAGGAATCGGTCCCGTGTAAATGCACCACGTGAACGATTTTACTAAATGTTAAAGAACAGGGTACGAACATCAGATAGCACAGAAAATTGGGACATCAAGGTTTCGACCAATACACAATATTGACACTTTTAAGAATGGTTGTACATCGCATATTATACCGATTAACTGCGGAGTTTAATTTTAAAAATCGCTTACGGGCGCGGAATTAAAATTAAGCTGTGACGAGTATACACGTCGAACGCAGGCTAAATTCCGCGATTATAAATTTTACGAAAAAAGTAAAGCAAAATAAGAAAGAATTACATTTTTATTCGATACGAAATTAACAATCCATTAACGTCAACCGCATCGCAAAAGAGTTTTGAAGTGACGTGTATACACGTCGGACGCAGTTAACTGGTTAAAACACTTTTCCTTAGCGACCCGTGTTGCTAAGCATCGTTCTTTAATTCCATAAAAGTGGAATTTACTGTGGTTTATTTTGCTATTTTCGGAAAAACAAAACCGGTAAGTTGTGTTACAATAATTAGAGTGTGGATTGTTATACAAAATAAAAATTGTTTGCATCGATTCCAATGAACAGGTGCAATTTTAATAAGTTGGGACTTATACGGAACTCTTAAATTCTTTTAATCTGTCTTCTGCTACAAATTGCATCTACTCATTTTTACCATAAATGTAAATAGTTTGTGCTGGGATTACACCAATAGTCTGACAAAAATACGAAAAGCATAATCGCTTTATTGTATATATTATCATTAATAAATTGTATCATTGTATGAATTATCATTATTGTATATATGATTATTAATAGTAAAATAGAATGCGATGCCGAAGAACAGTGCTCCAAATAGTTGAAGGACAGTGTGTTCAAGCGTTCCGTTGGGTCTGAAGACCTTTTGATTGCACGTCAAACCATCTTCCACTGTTTGAAGAAGAAGAATAAACGGTTGAAGTGCAAGCAACCGTGATCCAAGCACGTGAAGAGAGACCTATAACCGTGGATCTAGGAATTCGTGTGGGTGGTTCGCACAACGTTCCGCAGAAAACCGCTTTACGGCTTCGCGAATTTCCCCTTCACTGGCAAAATATCACTGAAAACCGGCCTCGTCCCTCGAGCGACCGATAAATTATCGTGGAGCATCGGTAAAATTCATGACTCGACCACCGGGCTTCTCGATCATCGATCGATCTGCTCTCGACGTGGGCCGTCTCCGCCCGTGGGCGTAGGAAATTCATTAACTCGAATATTATTCCTCGAGATGTCGATACGCGAGGACTAATTAATTAATTTCCTGTCACCGATCAGCTGGAGATCGGTTTTTCTATCGGAGCGTAATCGGCCACTGTCACTTTTGATGCTGTTTGCCCGACTCACTATGTTTCGGCTTTTCCGCACACGAATTTTTATACTTGTGTAACCTTGTATGACCGCTAAAATTATATGACTTTATGAAAACAATAAGAATGTATCAAATTTTTAGCCATTCTGATTATAATATGTGCTGAAAGAAATACATTTCTTGAATAATTACAATCTCAATAATTGTAAATTCAAAATATACTATATATAATGTAAAAAGAACTGTTTACGCTTGAATTTACCGAGCCACATATATTAATTTTGTTATTTTGAAAAATCTTACATTTACAGTTTATTTGCATAGGCACACCATTCATCAAAAATTATATGCATAATCGAATCACGTACAGATCCACTTTCGATCGTATCGGGTAGAATACGAAAACAGTGATAGGCGAGCATAAAATCGTAATTAATCAAAATCATATATATCATACTGACACATTACAATTTATTCATACCAGTGATTGATGGCGTGTGTGCTTCCATATGAATCACGACGTCAATCATCAATTTTGTTGTCAAAATTAACCTGACAAGATTTGCATGAATTCCCTTACTATAACAGAGAGAGGGAGAGAGAGAGAGAGAGAGAGAGAGAGAGAGAGAGAGAGCCCAGCTATATTTCATTCGAACTACTAATCAATGGAGCGGGCATACGTTAAATTTTTCATGGTATCTGTTCGTCTAAACAATTTCTGAGTACGTTTTCACTGTATCTAAACCATACATTTTTTATGCAACTCATAATACTGTGTCTGTCGATCATGATCTCCTTGCTCTACAACATCGCGAGTGGGCGACCAATTCAAACAGCATTTCACAAACACGAACCTAATTCAGTTCTCCTGAGTAGATCAAATGCAAAACAATAAAAACACCTAATAAATTTAATTCAATTTTGAATTTATGACCACTACGACCTAGGGCTAGACAAATCCCTAAGCGTCAATTTTGTTAAAATATTTTCGAAACTACCGTAGTTCTTAAAGATCAACGTTTATCTCCTTTTCAGTGCATTCAATGAAAACAGCCAATGATTTGAATAACTGGCTACCAAAAAATTACAATGTAGAAATATGGATCCAATATGGACCCAACACCGGAGGATGAATTATAGTTGCAACAATAATGTTGCTATATTTCCAGGTTACTACAATTATTTAGGAAATAGATTAATGGCTATGTAGCTCCTGTACCATGAAATTGATGCATACAATTTTTATTTTCCATAAAAATCCACAGTTTATTTATTCAGGATATACTGTATATATGTCCCAAATGCTTAGCCGACAAAAGTCCCAAAGCTATCCCCATTGCCGCGGAGTATACTCCGGGAGGGGTCAAGAAGCTCGAGTGTAAGGTCGCGGGGGTCAAAGAATAGTATCTCCTAGACGATATATGTCCGTGGCTGGATCCGTGTTTCGGACATATATCGAGTAAACACATCTTCTTTTGTAAATTATTAACCCCTCGATGCTAAATACATACTTTTGACTCTGCCATACTATTATCCACTGCATCCGAACACTTTAAACCCTTCTATGTAAAGGGGGCCAAATGTCAGAAAATGTAAGACAACAACGTAACATGTATTACACGCTACTACTGAACACTGTAAACCTACAACGTACAAAAGGAACCATCGCCGTTATCGACCAAGATTAACCCTTTCTCCTACTATAGCACAAAAAGGGATAGTTTCCGGACCCTTTCCCTTGCTATAACATAAAAAGGGATAGTTTTCGAACAGACGTACTATTTTTGTGTCGGGGGTTGTAAGTTGTAAGTCGAGCAATTAGCGAAAGAAACGTGGATCGAGAGGGGAGAGATTTTCGATGATTTCGAAGAAGAATTGTGGGCTGTAGGAGCGTGGGTACCTTGAAAATCGTGATCGAAAGGTATCGACGGAAGCGAGGCGAGCACGTAGAGCACGAGGAGGCTCTATCAGCTCGGCTCGGCTCGGCTCGGCTGTCGTTCCATCGTGGCGACGATGGACGCGTCCACGTACCGATCCCTCGGTTGGCTGTATATGTATGCGTGTGTGTACGCGTGCGCGTGTGTGTCCGGTAAGTGCACGTAGGTACTTACGTACGCCGAATAGAACGCGTCTCCTTCTCTATGTCAGGCGACGTGTCTTTGGTTTCGCGGAAAAGATCGAACGAGTGGAACGTGAGGACGCGTACTAAGCAGAGGAGAACGTCCGAGGCCCGCCGCCGCGCCGATCGGGGAACCTTGAATGAGAGTGCATGGTTTCCTTCGATTTCTTCCACCGTTTTCAGCGTCCCTCTTCGCAAACTGGCCTGAGCAGATCACCGGGTAGAATCCTCGCCGGCAAGAAATTCGATCGAACCTCGTGTAATGTCTCTACTATTAGATTGCAAATTCAACCCAGTTTTTTGACTGAACCTACCACCGACGATGACCGGTTTCATATTTTTTATATCGCAATTATTGAAATTACAAAGATGCTCCCGCAGGAAGTGATTCCCAACTGGAACTGATCTAAATAAGTACAGCTTAGTCATTTTTATGAGGTACCACGATTCAGTTATTTTTCGTGTTTGGTAGGTTTAGTGTTATGAATTAATATTAACTTACATCGTGTCATTTGCATATTCTAAAGTTATTTAAAAATATTCAATCGCGGAGAAACTTTTGGGACGAGATGACATATATTCTACATCGCGGGAATTCGATTGACCCTCGGAAATTCGATTTCGTCGGATTCCCAGGAATTTCGGAAACATTCCCCGGCTTAATTAGGCGGACACGCTTCCGTCGAGAGTTGTGCCGAAGATCGGCTTTCCACGATGGACCGCGCCCGGCCTCGATCGTTTTTCATCTTTCACCTTTCTCCGTCGAAACGGGGGAGAGACCTGTACCCTGTCCCCGGCCGAATTTCGACCGGGATTTACGCGGCGATTACGCCAATTTATTTCGTGAAAGCGCCTTACGTAAAATCGCCGCGCGATGCATTATTCATCGGGCCGCTGCATTATTTCACCGCGTTCGCCCGTCTGCCGTAATACCTCAATTAAACGCAACGCGATCCAAAAAGCTGCTCTCGATCGTTTGCAAAAGACACCAAGAGAGGTGGTATCGGCGTTCATTGAAAGTCGTTCCTTTCGATCTACCACCGAGAATTTGAGGTCTTGGGTATTGGGACACTCGTGTGTTTTCTAAAAAGTGTGGATGGTACGAGCAGGCCAATTATGTAAGTCGAAATTATGGATAATTGTCTTTTCTTTTTTGGGCGAATGGGAATAAACCTTGTAATCCTCACTGGTCCCTCGTTTCTACAGCTTCATTTTTCCCACGATGCTAAATTGACAAAATACTTTTAAAAAACCCATGCGGTGGAAGCGTATACGATAATGAACTTTGTAAATTCTTTTTTGAAGAGTGCGAAAATCCTATGCTGAACCGAGACAAGTTTAACCCTGTGCAATCAGCAATGAATTCATAGTATAAACAAAAAATTGAATGTGAATGGACGTGTAAAATAACAATTAAAAGATCCTTTGTTATGTTATGACTAAAAAAGATTAGACTCGAAAATATATCAGTGACTTCGGAGATACACGGAGGTATAGAGGGTGAAACTATGATTATTCTCGTGGTTCACAACTGATAAAAAATACGCAGAAATTGCGTTATCTATACTATATCCGTGAGCTTTGTGTCAAATTGACAAACGAATGAGAGTTAAACATGCACAGAATTATTTAAACTGTTCTGGCCTGCATTTCATTTCATATTTAAAGTGTCGTAATATTTAGGACGCATTCTTTCTTAATTATAGCAACATGATGCCGTGTACTGATGCCACGGCACTCACGAATTTACTAAAAAGTCTGGATCATACGAAAACGCTAATTAAATTAAAATTATGGTTTAATGGGAATGGTACCTATTGTTATGTTCTTTCGTTAAACGGAAACAAATGTTTTAAACATGTACAGAATTATTTAAAGTGTTTATTTTAAATGTCGTAATATTCAGGACACAGAGGCTATGAGAAAGAGTCCTTTAATTAAGCAATAATGGTAGAAGCGCGACTATCAGGAACATAAGTTTCGAGAACGTGTCAAAGCATTCGTGTCGCGATAATTACAAGCTTCTGACGAAACGTGTAAATATTTATGGAGGATGCACCACCGTTCCCGAACAATAATGATTATCTATTTCGTCTGTTGAAAATTAACGACAAGTGTCCCATATCAGCACAAAAGACTCTATTAGAATCGCTAACACCCATCATACAATGCTGTTAATTACACGTATCCTGGATCGCAATTTCTGTTTCCATTGAAACTTCACAAGCCGAATTAGATCATAAATACTTCCCACGAGAAAGAGGATGCACACTCGCGAAGTGGCAACAAGATCCTGAAGTATGAACTGTAGCCTGAAGTATGTCCAAGAGTGAGTGTGAACTGTAGTTTGATGTGTGTGCCTGTGTACGTATATCTCGACTGAGAAAAAAGAGCATGACGAGTAGACTGCGGATTTTTGTACAAAATTGTCCAAGTCAATTGTAAGAAACAGAAACCAGATGAAAATTTCCTCTTCAAATAATTCCAACAAATTGAGAATGACGCAACGTCGCAATTCTTGCAATGTCTTTACGGTTTTACTTGGTCAATCCATTTGCAGTTCCACCAAATTGGTTCCACAGGTTCGAACATCGCATAAAGGCAGAAATTACTCGGTCCTAATTTACGAACCGAGCGGCTACTTTTCAGACGAAGCGATTTCGCTTCCCAGGAGCAGCGTTCCGTCTTTCGTCCAGACTCGTCCGAATAATTACGAGCGGTAGTATAATACACATCCCGGCGGACAGTTTCCAGCGTCCCGTCCCGTCGTGGGATTCTCCGCTCTGATCGTTTTCAAAAGCCGGGATACGACGGAATCCTGGATTCTCGACAAAGTGTGAATGCCGCCAGGAGCTTGGCTCCCGATCGTGGTCGAAAGAGGTGCGCCCCCCGGTTGACCCTAAATCTCCGGGCACGTCTCGGAGGAACATGGAGGTCAGACAGAGCGTGTCGCGATGCGATAAATCCGCAGTCGCGTTCCTCCCTTGAGAAGAAGATTCGGAGAAGGGGATCCAAGCACAGCTCGGAGGAGTCAGGGTTGTTGTTGGTTCCCTGGAAATTCCGACGATTCTCCAAGAGAGAGAGAGAGAGAGAGAGAGAGAGGAGAGAGAAAGGGAAAGAAAGAGAGGGGGCGGCGAACGCTTCGTTCGTTCTGGAATCCTTTCCCTCCGTCCTCGCTTCCCAATTAGCCGGCCGGCTAATAAATCTCGCGGTGTCCCCGGAACCCGTAGAAAGGCCATGGTGGTGGACCGCGAGTCCAGGAAAAAAGCGCAGTCTCCGAGGAGGAAGCGGACACGCTGGACGAGCAGAAAGGGACGAAAGAACGAAGGGGATTCTCGAGCGACAGGGGACGAGGAGAATCCGCCGTTGCCGGCCACTATTCACAGGGGCACAAGGCCAAGAAGCCTCCTTCGTATAGGATGTCGCGGCTCCTCCGAGCTTAAAGGGGCCCGAAGGAGGAGTCAGCCCAGTCGGGCCCGCGCGCACTGCGCGGTTCTCTGACGGTGGTGGCCGTTTGCCGTTTGCCGTTGCCAGTTGCCAGTTGCCAGTGCCAGTGTGTGCCGGTGGCCTCTACCTGCATCCTGGCAGAGGCCCACGGAACACACCGGCATTCCTCGTATTAAATGCCTCGCCGACCCTCGAGCTCTCGCGGAGCCTCCATGTGCTCATCGACGCTTTATGGATAGAACGACGCGCCTCTCAATGAATCCTGCCGCGGATCTCGCCGGGGAAACCGCGCGACGTTGATCGATGGAGCCTGAATTAGTTTATGAGAGTAATCACGCCGCGCGCCGGGGAAATGCCGGTTAGAAAAAACCGCGTCTGCGAAAATCTCCGGTCGAACATTCTGTTCGGGGTCGAGACGGGTCCTTGAAAATGTCCTCAATCGCGAATAATAATCGAGAATGATCCTAAATAATTTCTATATATTCTAAATATTTTCAAGTTCTGGCGCACCGTTAACGGTTATTGAGTATTGCCATGTCTACCAGAAATAGGCGATGGATTTATTTGTTTAAATTTGTAAATTCATTTTTGAATTACTGGCACACTTAGGTACAATCTGCAAAATACTAGAAGGGCGAAAGAGTATTCTTAGAATTATTTTGGAACTTTTCGATTTTTATTCCATTCGATTCACTTCGCTTTGATGGAATTTTTGAGGCTGATGTGTGTGATCGCTAGAAGTGTTAACGCTTTGTAGAAGCCATTTTGACTCCCAAACGAAACTTCAATATATTTTCTTTTCATATTATACATACGAAAATAGTAGAATTTACTCGTACAATCATGAAATGTTTAGTAATATACTGGATACAAACAGATTTAATAATGTCAAAAATATTTTGAATAATGATATAACAATTTTTAGTGACGCTTTGTAGTCGCCATTCGTGTGCTAAGTGTCAATAAAGATTGACGACGCTGTGGTTGCTAGAATCCAGCGTGAGAATGTTTGTACGTTTACAGAAACGTTGGATCCAGAGAGTGGTGGATCTCGAAGGCGTGCTTCGGGCTGGCCTCGTTGATCGAATCGCTCGATAAGGCGATTAAATCGGAACCGATCAATCATTCCTTAAAATATTAGTCATTCCTTGGCGAGACAAGCCAACGATGTGGGTAGAAAAACTGTCTCGAATATTTTTGTCGGGCCTTGATGTATGACTGGTGAACGCAAATAATCTTTCATAAAGTCGGTGGATTATTAAATCCACTTGCGTCATGGTACCGCTCGCATGACTTTGAAAGTTGACGAAATGGCAACTTATCTGACTTCTGTCGGTCCGTGAAACTTTAAACTGTTCCAGGCTTGTTGGAGAATTGTTGTTGTGTGACTATCGACTCTATACGTCTTTCTGTTCTCGTAATCTACATACTTTATAAAATTCTAGATAAGGGAAACGATATAATTAAACTGCTTAATCTTTATACGAAATAAAAATTGTTTACATCAATAAACAGAAAGTTAATTCTTCCTTTAACCGCTTGCACTACAAGTTATTTTACTTTACTTCTGTCGTTCATAATTTTTTAGGAAGAGAAAGAAGTTTATATGTGCTCTCCAATTATATCGTCAACAACAAAATAGAATATTATTTTGCTTCATAAGAAATTGATAACTGTTTGAATATCTCCATTATTTTGATTAAAAATAGTAACCCGCCGATCTAGACTGTTCACTGTCACATAAGAACATTAATCGTCGAAGCAGGTCGACGAATAGTTAACCGAGAGGTGACCCGAGGGAACGCGTTAAAAATTCAAAGGAATCGGTACAAAATCCGATTCCGAGGGTCCCCGAAATACGTGCGCGTACATCGGCAAGGGATTCGAGATTCTAGCAGTAGCCGATACGTCGCACGGTGTACACGCATTCGCAGTCGGCGATACGCGAATTCCACGGAGCAATCGGGCAGAATAAACGCGAAAATCTTGGCCAGGGTATTTGTAAGTCCCTTCGAGTGCCTCGTTGGGCGCGCGCACACACATCCTTGGTAAAGAGTCAAGGCCTATGGAGGCAGCAGAAAACGTGGTTCGGGAAACACGTCGGCTAACTAGCAGAGAAGAGGAGAAAGAGAGAGAGAGAGAGAGAGAGAGAGAGAGAGAGAGAGAGAGAGATAGAGAGAGAGGAGAAGGACGAGGAGTAGGGTTCGGACGCGAGGAGTTTGGTATGCGGTCCGCGCAGCGGGTTCACACACGGGACCGAAAGAGAGACGGGCCCAAAGCGAGCGATCCGCGGGGCCAGGTGGAGAAGGGAGTCCCGCCTGGACAAGCTCTGTTGGTCGGAGGCATTGCCCAAACCGGGGAGACAGTCTCCCCCCAGCCCCGTTCATTTGCATACGCGACGGTACACCTGTGTGCGAGAGGATACGGTGCGTGTCGTGTCCGCGGCACAGGCCTCACCACCTGACCAATAAGTCCGCGGCCGAGCGTAAATCTGGAACGTGAGCGCGGATATTCCGGGACCCCTGCCGCGTCAACGAGGGCACAGCCCGGTTGTTTCGTGTAATCGATGAGTTTCTGGGCGTATCTCGTGAGCCCGGTATCTCCGTTCGTTTCTGGATAGGGTGGGGGGAGAGGGGTGTCCAGTCACGGGGATAATTAATAATCACGGGGCCCGGGAGTTATGGGGACGCAGGGCGTAATTAACGAGCCGCAGAAAAAATCCGCGATTGAATTCGAATCGGGAACGCGGAAACGCATTAATCCCACGCGAAACCGATAAATCTCCGACCGGGTACGGAAGGGGGGAGAGGGGGCTCTCTCTCTCTCTCTCTCTCTCTCTCTCTCTCTCTCTCTCTCTCTCTCTCTGTTGCGTGTCGGTTTCGTAATTGCCCTGTCCCAGAGGCCAGATATCTTCCCGGTCGACGAGAGACCGGGTCGAAAACGAGCGCGGAAGTGTTGACAAATCGACGACGCTTCCGTTCGGGGCGATCGACCGCGGCCGCCGCGCACCGCGCACCGCGCAGCTCGTAATCGTCGCGGCGCATCGTCGATAAATCAGCCGGTTCCTTCGAGGAAGCGAATCGCTCCGTGCCGATCTGAAAATTTCGTACGCTAATTGCACGTTTTATAGCTGTGCTGCCTTCCCTCTCCCCCTCCCTCGTGGCCAGGAGAGCACAATCGTTAGCCGGACACCTGAAACGCGCGTAAAATCCGCTAAAAAGTGGACGGCGCGGTTTTTTCCAAGACCGGGGAACGTAAATCTCACGGACGCTCGACGATCGAGCGTCCATCGGCTTTCTGATTGCTCGATGGCTCGATTGCTCGAGGCACACGACGCGTCGGCAATGAATAAAAATCAAAAAGTGAACTTTCATGCTGGTGTTTCAAGTCCTTACAGAAGTGTTTCTAGGATACAGTTACTCGCATTAATATTCGAACGCCCCGGTAACCCCTCGGACCCGACATCAGTACGCCGTGCTGACTCAAATATTTCAAAATACTTCAAAATCGATTACAGATGGTCAAATTGTTAGATTCGACGTGGTTTCGTGCGTTATTGTTTATTTCCTAAAATTTGAAGATAGGCAGGGAAAATGTTAACCCTTAACGGATCAATGCTGCCATATAAGCGGCATGGCACTTTTACTTACCGGAGTCTAATGCCGCATATCAAATTAATTCAAAATTAAAATCAAATTAATTAACCCTTTGCACTCGAAGCTATTTTAACTCCAAAACGAAACACTTCTTCCCACCTAGAATATTGCCCTTCTATATATATTTTTCATGTTATACATACAAAAATGGTGCAATTTACTCGTACAATACCGAAATGTTTAGTAATTTATTAAATACAAACAAATTTAATAATGCAAAAAATATTTTGAATAATGATACAGCAATTTTTAGTGGTGCATTACAGTCAGTATTCGAGTGCAAAGGGTTAATAATATAAATATTTAAATTTATAACATAAATATTTTCCTTTCCATACTTGATATAAAAATGGTCAGCCCACATTTTCTCTTCGCATGAAAAATAGCTTGGACCCGGTGGGAAATGAACTTGAAATACTTCCGGACCGTTAAGGGTTAAAAAGTCTAAATCATCAGGAGATTATTGTAACATCTGTAACACCATGTCACGTGGATCCCGAAGATTAATCGTCGTCCCCGAAGAGTTAAAACAGAATAACTTTTGTATAGTTGGGCCAAACAGACCTGCCTCTTTGTAGCAATTAGAAGCACCGGTTTACTAAGTGGAGTTTTGTTCAGAAAACGGTCTTTTCCGCGCGCTGGCATCGCGAGAACGATTTTGGTGCCGTACCGCCGATCAACGACCGGTTCGCGTACTACACCCGACCTTTTGACAAATCGATCCTGCTTCCGTAACTGCGCCGCGGCCTCGGCGTGATTTATGCCAGCGCGCGCCTAGAATCGGCCCGGTCCGGGCCGCTCGGAAATATAAATGATGCGCCACGAATATCTCTATCCGGACAGCACACCGCGAGCTTCGAATCGTTGTCTTCATTTAAATATGTAAAGCAGTGCGTATCTGATACACGAACTCGGAGACTGAGTGGCGTCCGCGCGACGACTGCGACTTTTGCGACCGCGCCGGATCGCTATCTGAAACCCCGGCCCTCGGCTGGTAGCTGCTTCGTTATTGAGCCCTGCGTACAACGCTCGCCATTAGATGCCCCCCTCGGCCGCGTCCCAATGGATAATTAATCACGGAGTTAATTACGTAAGCTGCTTACTTTTTTCCAGCGGCCTACGCCAAGCCGCTAGAAGAGAATGCAGATGGGAGGACCGCTGAATCGCTTGGAAGGCCGAAGGAATAAAACAATCCCGAGGGTGTACGTTCCTCGGAAAGTTTACGAGGTTGTCGTGTCACAGGAATACTTTCTATCTGTCGCGATTCTTGGATGTCATCTTTATGTTCCCATCTCGAACGTACCCAGGGTGAAAATTGTGTGGAATTAGCTGTTCGTATAGTAGAATATTTACTCAGTCGTAATTGGACAGCGGATTTTCAAGCAAAATTAATATATTCTACCTGAACCGCAACAAACTCGAGTGAAATTGAAATTTATTTTCTTTCTTACCCCATTTGCATCATAAAGAAATATGAAAAGAAGGCCTTTATCATCAAACTTTTTAACAATTATATTTAAATACAAAAATGACTACAATGAATACATTATAAGAAAAAATTACTACTTTCATCTCCAACAACACCCTCCTCTATTTTTTAACTAACGAATAGTGATAGTGACCAACAAAATTCAGCGTATGCATACGGCTCCGGTGATAGTGACCAGGAAAATTGAGCGTATATATACGCTCCGGTGATAGTGCCCAGGAAAATTGAGCGTATATAGATGCTAATGATGTAAATGGGTTAACAGTAGGTTTACGGAGCACTAAAAGTATGTTACATTATTTTATAAAAATAAGAAGAACGTGTCTATCCAAGTTTTTCGCAATTTCTTAAATAATATATACACAAAGAAATAAATTTGTTGGGTACTTTCACGTAGATGGATCTTCACAGTCTCTATAATAGTAAATGAAAAATATTAGAACCAGTGATTTTGACGGGTCCCATAAATCTTGTGTTAAAGGTTTACCAGATTGAAAACAATACAACCTGATTTTTAAAATCTTAGAATATTTCCGCCGTTTTAAATCACACCTACTCATTTTTGTCATAAATGCATAAAATCCGCTGTCTAGTTATCTAAACTCAATTTTAATGAGTTTGTACAATAAATAGTATTGCGTGTGGATTGTCTTAGATCAAGCTATCTACGTATGAAGCATGTTACTGAAGACTGCGTGGGATACCGAAGACTTGAGACATCAGAGGTTCCGAGAATCGAGGTGCTAGTGTACTGTAAAATGATTGATCTCTTCCTTTAAAATGTGACGCTACAAATAAGACATAATTTGTTGTATCAAAGTGCGAAATATTGTTCTGGGTTCTTACGTGCAACTATCTCTGAGAAGCGTATGGTCGAAGAGAGCTGCGCGCGAAGGTTTCGACTCTCCGGAGAAGTAACGCACCGGTTGCAAAAAGGACTCCGAAAACCTCGGGATCGGTGAAGGTATTCACCGGTATTCAAGCCGGCGTCTAAGTAGCCTTGTCAGACAAATCTCCGGGCAACGGTGTCCGTTTTATCTGTGGATCGATGTAGACGCTGCAGTGTGGTCGAAATTAACAAAGGCCCCAGCCGGAGCCTTATCGCGCGCAAGGAGCAATCCATAAACAATTTCGGGATGTTTTACGGTCGAGGATACAAAGTCGGTGAATAAGGGTCGTTCATTCTTCGGGGCCGGCGTGGTCCGCATGGGGTCCGAGAGGTTCCATCCGCCGAACTCGTTCTATCCGCCGAGCGGAGGCGAGCGGAGGCGAGCGAGGCGAGCGAGGCGAGCGAATGCGGCGCGGCGGAACATTGAAAAGAGAGAAACGAAAGGCTCGACAAAAGGGTCAGCGAATAAGCCGAAAAGTATGCAGAAGAGACCGAGGCGAGTAGTCGCCCGAGACGCAGGAATACACCTGTTGGTCCCTGACTCATGATCCCCTGCGGGGATACGAGGCGTGCCAGTCGACTCCTTCATTTTCGTTCCCCGAGCTTTTTATCCGTCCACCGTTAACGCCGGTGTCGTTTATCATTACACGGACTATTATCGGGTCTATAATTATCGAAATTTATCACGAGTACCGGGAGAAAGGAGGGTAACAGGCACCGCGCCGATTCCCTAGCTCCGCGACCCGACCCGACCCGACCCGATGACGCGAACCCCGTTTTCTCTTTTCTTATTTCGGCCGCGATATCGGTTTGTTTAATACGGTCGTGCTAATTGCACCGCCGATAGCGTTCTCTCTCTCTCTCTCTCTCTCTCTCTCTCTCTCTCTCTCTCTCGCTCTCTCTCTCTGCCACCTGGGAAACTTTACGCCTCGGAACGATTTGCACCGCGTCGCGACGGTTCTCTCTATTACGCGAGAGTGGGTCGGCGGAGTTCCGTTGGTCCGGTTCCAGTTACGTCGATCAATGTTTACCCATTAAATTTCTAGCGGACGAACGTGAGAAAGTCTGCCGACGTAATTAATGCCGGCTGATTGATCCACCCGGCGGCGGCTGGAAACTTTATACGATTCATATTCCTGGCGAGATTCAATTTAGTGTGTCGCCCATTAGCTCGTGTGCTTTGCGATTCCTTTTTCAACTCGTTTCGAGAACCGCGCAGCTGCTTCGAAAGTACGCGAAATGCTCGAACAAATTAGCTTCGAGATGTTAAACGCGTCCGGGAGAGAATTTCGTGCAATTTTTTGGTGTGCTGCTGGCATCGTAATTGCGCGACACGGAACTGATTCGGAGACGTAAACGTTGAAAGAAGCGAGCTCAATCTGTTGGTCACCCTACCTGCAAGCACTTTGGCCGTCCTCTCGAGGCTTCCTAAAGCTTATCGATTTCAAAAACTGTCGGAAAAGAGAACGATGTAAATTAAATATTTACGTAGTAATAATTTCTTTCAAACACAGCGAAACAAAGACTTCGATACAGTTTAAGAATCTTAAGTATCAAGAAGTCCTGAAGTATAAGAACAGACATGTATCCAATATTTCTTAAATTTGTCCCTAGGTATAATTTTGAGTACAGTAGAACCTCGATTATACTAGTCAGTGGAACACTAGTGTTCGAATAATAGAACGGTTACCTGGCTACTTAAATCTTGACCGAGTTGCACAATAAATTGTGTTGTACATTATGTACATAGTTTGTTTTAACACTAGGTTTACGGAGTACTAAGAGTGACCGTTTTACTTTATAAATATAACGAAAAAGTGTCTGTCCATATTATTAGTCATTTTTTAAATATTTTAAATATTATATACTCCTTACTAGACCGCGGATCTTTATGCAAAATCAAAAATGTTTGCATTGATTGCAAGACACAGGAGCGAAACAAAAATTTTCTTCTTCCTTTAATTGGTTTATTAAGCTGAAACCAATACGCTGATGTCCTTAAATCTTTTTAATACGTCCACTGCGTTAAATTGTGCTTACCCATAATTGTGATAAATGCATAAAATCCGCAGTCTAATCATTACAATCTCGATAATCGTAAATTAAAAATAGTAGAATCCGTCATTTCGACGTGTCCCGTAAGCCCGTTGAACTATTTACGCGTGAAACGTACTCGGACAATGAAAAAGTTATATATCGGAGATTCGGATAATTGAGATTCTACTGCGTGTAGAAAAATATTCTGTCAGCTGATCGGGTATGTGACATTGCACCTGTGTACAAAATTGTGACACGAAAAGGGACAAGGTATCTTCCGTTTAAGCGGGGTGTGGCGTTTCTTCGGCTGAGGGGTTAGACCGATTCGATCGGAGACGTTCGAGCCGATACTCTGCGGGCTATTATATTAACGCGTCCATTAGCCGTCATCAAAGAGAGATTGAATCAGCGAGAGCAGTTTCCAATCGAGCCTCCCCCGAAGCGTACTCGCCTCGGCGAGCGAAGCGTCTCGCTAATTCGCCCGGCACAATACGCGAACGAGGGCAACGGTAAGGTCCACGTGGGCCCGGCAGCCGTGACGTCGCATCATTGACAGAGGCGCCCACATCATCGGAGGCCTCCACCGGCCGCGGATATTGTGCGCCGAGAATAGACGCCTCTACCTATTCGTTTCGACGCGATTCGCTGGGTTTGCAACGTGTGCACGCGAGTGCAACGTGCATGTGCGGATTCGCGGGGAATATCCTCGGCGGCGCGGCGGCGGCGACGACGCGATGGCGGCACTCGGAGGAGCCTCTCGCGATGTGGGAAAGAGTGAAGAAGTCTCTCGGCGATGAAAAGAGCGGGGAAATTATCGGGCCTCGAAACGAAGACAAAGATGCCCCGCGGAACACGAAGCGGATTTATGCGCGATGGTGTTTCGCAGTCGCGGGACCGAGATGGGACCCGCGGGAAGAAGAGAGAGGACCACACGTGGCCGGAGAAAGGAAAGAAACGTATCGTCTGGCTGAAGACACACATAGAACAGGATTGTGCAAAAGCTCGCCGTATACTACTCTCATCTCGCTGATCGTTTCCTGTGCCATTATGCTACCGCTGCTGCAAAGGCGGTTATTCCCTCCTTAGGCTCTTTACGCCGCTATTGAAATTGCAAACGGAGAAAGTCGAAGGACGCTCGACGAGGAGGGCCATTTTTCTTTTCGGCAACCAACCGCAGCACCGCCAGTTTCGTCGAGTTTGGTTGTCATTATTGCCGAGGGAACCCGCGTCACTTCGCACACTCCGGCCAGCGTGCACGACGATTCGTACATTTGAGAAGTTCGCGTTTAAATATCTCGAAAACGACGCGGTATTCGGAAAAATGTTTAACCCTCCGTGGGCGACCCGAGGCGTTTATGTTCGGAGCGAAATTTTACTCCTGAATTCCTTTCTTTCAAATATCTCTTTTTCCCGTTAAGATTTTAAACATTTGACGGTCAAACGATTAAATATCACGATAGGGACTTCAACGCGTATTCCAGAATTTTTTCAGATTTTTCAAAAACCTAGAACGGTAAAAAAAGTTGTACGCAAATTATCAAGTTGATAGTGAAGGCGTAAAATAGATACGCTAGAATGAACATCAGAATAAAAGAAGGTGTATCAAGGTGTTTAATATTGAACGCCTTGGAATAAATAGTGCCAGGAAATATAAAAATACTGCATAGTTTCTTAAAAATTCAAATTTGAATTTCGACATTTCCTCGCAATGTCCAACACATTACCGTAAGGTCACGCCACAAATAGTCACCCCATCACCCCTTAAATAGTCCTGCAAAATATAAAAATACTGTAGAACATAAGGTGCATAGTATCTTAAAAATTCAAATTTGAATTTCTATATTTCCTCCCAATGTCCAACACATTACCGTAAGATCACCCCACAAATAGTCACCCCATCACCCCATAAATATTGCCGTGAAATATAAAAATACTGTAGAGCATAAGGCGCATAGTATCTTAAAAATTCAAATTTGAATTTCGACATTTCCTCCCAATGTCCAGCACATTACGTCACCTTACTATGCGTCGCAGGAAAGCATTTGGACCCTCCAGTCGACGAGGGGGCATAATCTGATTTTATAACGATGTAATGGTGCACAACTGTCATTAAACCGTCGCTGAATAATCGTTTCGAGAGGTAGCGTGTACCTCTCGTTCCGTGTGCTTAATATCGTTTCATTTTGCAGGACGTTAATGGTTGTTGATCGGTCTGACATAAAACTGAAATTTTTTCAATGCACAGGGGACTTTTACAATTTCAAACATCGCGGTCGGCGGTTTTGCGCAATGTTTAACGTTAAAATATTGCGGTCGTTTGTCCTTGGGAATAAAGATTTAAGAGACGACGGTGGAAAGGTTCGACTTCTCGTCGTAACATTGACACAGATAAATGTGCACGATGATTGCGAGCTAATGGGCTACAATACGGTCTCGTCCCACCGGTGAAACTAACTGCACTTGAACATTCTTTCGGACCCCTAGCAGCGATATGGTAGCATCGACGGTTCCGAAGCCGGTTGATCGATCGGTCAATCGACTCGCTTAATCACGCGGTATTGATTAAAGAAAGATGCAAATGCAAATGCAAGTGGTGTAATGAATATCCATAAATAAACGTGCAAAAGGCGAGGCACCGCTGAGAGCCTGCTATTAAATCTAACCTTAAGTCATTGTAACGCACACGCGCAATAGACTATAACTCATGCTCTAACGCGAAGTGAAAGTATCTTCTAAACAAATGATTTGTTACTACTGTTTGGAACCTTACACGCGTTTCCATTAACCGGACGCCGTAAGAACTGTACGCACTGTACTCGATCTTATCGTAAAATATATAAAGAAGTTTCTTTTCTAATGTTCGCATTTCTCCGTAAATTATTTCATCGCGAGGACGTTCGTACAACGGCGGAGTACACCGTGACTGTATCGCTTCTATTTTTGCATTTCCATAGATTATTTCAGAGAAGAGCAAAGGCGTTCGCGTAACGGAGAATCGCCGCGATTCATTCTCATTTCCGAGGTGAAAGATCGACGGACCATTAAATTTCGTGGCAACGATTTCGAACGATGCTGTACATATTTCGCGGCGAAACGTTTCCGTTATTGGCGTATCGAGTCGTCCCAGCCTCCGGTGATGAGAATTCACGAGTCAGAACGCAATGATTCCCAGGGGGCCCGGTAAATGCAGGTGGCAGGTTCGTGGAACGCTCGCGTTGTCCGCTCGGAAAAGATTATGTATACCGTATTCAATCACCGGAGACGGTAATGACGGAATTATCCGGCGAAGTGATGAAAGTCAGGCTGTACCGTTTTTCGAGAGCGGGGCGCCGCGAAAATCATCTTAAAGTTATTACCAAGCCAGCCAACCAGCCAGCCAGCCAGCAACCATGATCGTGGCAACCGTGGATACCTCCGCGCGGCTTTCATCCTAAGCCCCCCCCCTTCGCCTTATGCCCCGTTCCCGTCGATATTACACGGGGAAGAAGAATCCGGCGTGTCTGCTTAGCGTACCCTCGAAAACCCGGCGGTTTACACGGCGTGTTTACTTTCCATAGATATTTTTTTTATTACTGGTCCATGGCACCATAATTGAATTAGCTCGGGCAGCCGCTAAATGCCCGGAGGAAACGTACCGCGACGGGAAAAGAAAGAGAATGCCACCGATGGTGCGGGGTGGATAGAAAAAAAAAACGATCCTTCACGGAAAGGAAGCAATTCAAGGGTTTCTGTTTATGCCCCCCCCCCTTTAAGGGCACGAGGAAAGAGGGGAAACACGCCGGGGCCCCACACACCCTTTGTCGCCCCTCGAGGAACGGACCCCGGCGTTGGTCCCCTCTTAGAGCCTCGCGAGCGAGTTATGAAATATACAAACACGGCCAGTGCTCTTCAAATAATCCACTGTTGGCCCAAAGACTCTTCTCTCCTCGATTCGGTCCGTTACGTAGCGAACGCGAGGGCCCTTGACGTGTACCCGTCACTGTGTATACCTCTCGGCAAGGAAACACGTCGTCATCCTCGGCTCGAGAGGATCCTCCTCCCGAAGGATCCCCTCGAAATCGGCCGTTCGTCTCGACGTAATTACGCTCGACAGGGCTGACCGGGGCCCTGGTGACACGTCACGTGGGTGGCACAAATGTATATATATATGTACCAGCAATCGCTACTCCAGAAGCTGACCCCCACGGTCCCACCACCGGTTAGCTCGAGGACGCCACGGTCTTTTTAATTACTCGAAGATATATCGTGCCAGGCGTCTTTCGAGTTGCTCGATGGCTCGAGAGCCTCTCGAGGACACCCGGCAATAATTGGACAAACCTACGCCATAGTTGCTACCGTGCACCGCAGTCGAACACTTTTCCACTTTGCCAACGAGTTTCCCTTCGACGCAGCCAAGTGCCCTTCTTACTTCGGACAAAACAGTTGCGAGTTTCCCCTCGAATTCCATAACTCTTCAGTAACTAGAACCCTAAGACTTCGACTGATTCAAGATTAGTTACACGAGGCCAGGCGAGGCCTAACAAGTCACCATACACTTTCGTCCATTATTGCTAGACTGAGCATCTTTATGCAAAATAAAAATATTCTGGACTTATTCTAAACTGGAGTGATATAGAAGTTTATTTTATTTCTTAACCCTTTGAACTCGAAGAAATTTTAACTCCAAAACGAAACATTTCCTCCGACCTAGAATATTTCCCTTCTATATAGTTTTCTTCATGGTATACATACGAAAATCGTGCAATTTACTCGTACAATGCTGAAGTGTTTAGTAATTTATTAAATTTAATAATGTAAAAAATATTTTGAATATTGATACAGCAATTTTTCGTGGCGCCTTATAGTCGCCATTCGAGTGCTAAGGGTTAATACGTTTAATAGGTTGCAGATAATATATTTTTCAAATTCTCTAATATTTTTACTGTTTCAGTCCCAGAGATTTCAATACTAATATTTACGTAAAACTGGTTATTTAATTCATTTAGTTTGTGATGTATACTAGAGTACGTCATTTTTGAAAAGTTTACATCAAAAACATGTTGAGAGTGTTAACGGTTACAACGAGCAACGGATTGTTATCACGTGTTTATGTAAATTCGATGAAGCGCTGCGCACAGTGTTGACTCTATACATGTCCCAAATGTCTCGCGGATAAAAGTCCCAGAACTATCCCCACTACCCTGGGGCATACCCCATGAGGAGCCATGCATCGAGGCCTCTACTGTCCTTTTCTACGTTCGGCGTGTATCTCCTGGCCGATATTTGTCTCTGACCAGATCAGTGTTTTGGACATACAGTGAATTCTCTATATATGTCGCCAAGGCATGGCCTATAAACGTCGCGGAATTATCCCCACTACCGCGGGGTATACCCCGGAAGGTCCAAAGAGCTCGAGAGACCTCGGTCGCCGAGGAGTGTAGAGAATAGTGCCTCCTGGCCGATATATGTCCCTGGCAAGACCCGTGTTTTGGACATACATCGAGTGAACACTGTACACCGTTTCTGTGGACAACCATACGATTATGAAGGGACAAAGTGAAAGCGGATAGCATGATTGGAATCGCGGATTAGTCTGTGCGAAACCGTAACGAGAAGTGAGAAGTCTTATTGTTCGAAAGAAGATCCCGGGCCGCGTCAACTGTCATAATAGCGTAATCCACCCCCGCGGCTGTTGTCGGCGACGTGTATCAAGCCGACGGTGATTGGATTAGGGTTGGATCGGGGTGGATTAAGAGCTGGTAATGGATTAGGATCGGAAACAGACGACGACAATTGCGTGACCCTTAATCCTCGCGTGCATCTTCATCCCCGATGCCGTGCATCTTCATCCCCCGAAGTCGTGCATCTTCATCCCCCGTTGTCGCGCAACTGTCGAGCTTCAAATCGGGATATCTGACCGAACGGGCAGGGGTCGTGTACCGTATCGAATGATGGCAGACGGAGGGTGAATTTGAAATTCAATGCTCCGCGGTTACCACGGCCGGCTGTAGGTGCCGAGGGCGATCCCGCGGATGTTTCCTCAATCGCGCAGCCTCAATCTTTGCTTTACAATACCGCGATTTGTAAATCCAACGGAGGCGAACGGGAGTACGACGAAGATTTCGTGGTCGACGGGGTCGGGTCGGGCCGTGCGGCCGAGAAGGAGAGCTAGAGGAACAGAAGTGGTGTGTTGCCAAGCGACTGGAACCGAACTGGAATTCTGCGTAACAGCTCACCGATAGAGGATCAACAGACCGGAAATCCTTTGGATTCGATGGCTCTCTCGCGCGCCCGGCCATCGACAAAGGAATCGGGCCTAGAAATTCGCGATCGGCGCCGCGATACAATGGGCCCCGTGGAAGACTTCGGCGGTGCCCCTCCCCCTCTCCCTGTATTGTTGCGAAACGCGACGCTGAGATTCACTCGGCTGGCTCTCAACGATTTCGAGAATGAGAACGGCGCACAGTGGGCCGTTTCTACAAAATCCGCGGAATTGATTCACACATTTTCATGTTGCCAAATAGGTTAACCCTTTGCGCTCGAAGCTATTTTAACTCGAAAACGAAACATTTCTTCCGACCTAGGACATTCCCCCCTGTAAATTTTTTTTCAATGTTACACATATCAAAATGATGCAATTTACTCGTACAATACTGAAGTGTTCAGTAATTTATTAAATACAAACAAATGTAATAATGTAAAAAATATTTTGAATTGTGATACAGCAATTTTAGTGGCGCCTTAGAGTCGCCATTCGAGTGCTAAGGGTTAACACATTCGTTGCCAGCTGATCTGGCTGGGCAAACGTCTGGTCCTTTTTAACCCTTAACGGACCAATGCCGCCATCCAGGCGGCACGGCACTTTTACTTGCTGGGACCAATGCCGCGTATACGGTGGCAAAATCAAATTAATTAATAATATAAATATTTAAATTTATAACAGAAATATTTTCCTTTCTATAATTTATATAAAAATGTTGAGTCTACAATTTCTCTTCGAATGAAAAATAGCTTGGACCTGGTGGGAAGTAAACTTGAAATACTTCCGGACCGTCAAGGATTGAGTTCAATACAGTGATTTCTCCATATATGTCGCCAAAGCCTGGATGATAAACGCCGCAGTATTATCCTCGCTACCGCGGGGCGTACCCCGTGAGGGGTTTCGAAGAGGCCTCGGACGCCGAAGAGTGTAAACAGTGTTGTTGACATATATCGAGAATTCACTGTACTGCTGTTTTAATTTGTACGAATCATAAAAGTATCAAATCACTAAAACACGCGTACAAATTCGCTTGAAGGACGCTATAGACAATCCCAATACGAAAATGCAAATTTTTCACAAGTACCCACACAGATCGGTCACATTGGCAATGCATCAAAACCAGAAGTTTTCGTAGGTTGATACTTGATTTAGATAGACTTATTATAGTCGTCGAAAGGGCCCCCGGGAACCCTCTGCCGATTCATTACGAGAATCGAAAACGTCGGTTTCGACGATTGCGCAGCGCCCGCGCGAGTCGGTTTCGCGAGGATCCGTTCACGGTTTCGAAACCGTGCTTCGTCTTTCGAGCTGACTGAGAAAATATCATTAACGCCGTTTACGAGGATTCGAACGCCGCGAAAGAGAGGAGCCCGTGTTTGTTTAAAGCGTAATGGTGGATAAACATTTCCTCGGCCGGCCGCTGAATCCTCCCAGTTCGAGGAACTATCCCGGGTGATTCACCCGGGGAATTATTCGTACAAATTCTATTTCGTTTTCGTACGGGAGGAGCAAATTTGAACGGAGCATTCCCGGAGGGATAATTAATTTTACAAACCGCGCCTCGGCCGTGTTTGCGCGTCAATTAACGTTCCCGAATGGGCGATAAAGATTCGTTGCAAGATCGTGCGGATTCGATCGCCGCGGTAACAAATGTTTATACGCGTAGCGCGTCCTCGAATATCGAAATTCGCTTATTGTTTGCAACGATAATGAGGAACATTGGCCAACTTGATCACAACGCCTCGTTGAAAGATTTTGTAGGATTGTTTGTGGTAACAAGCGATGTACAAGATGAGACACCTAACTTGATCACCTTGAGTAATTTCTAAATTATGCTTTATACAAAAAGTCCACGAATGTCACATGGTATCTAGGGGGACATCGTGTTGTGTGCATAATTTCTTTGTAAATGCAAGCATTTAGGAGATTTGAAGATTAACTTTTGTATTTTTTTCAATGGAATATCCTGTCTTTTTATGACAGTTCATTTCTAAAGCAATTATTGTGCGTTCTGAAGATGCAAATAGAGCAATTGTTCACGTTGAACATTTTAATCCTCATTGAGTTTGAGAATATCTCAGAAACTGTTAATTTTAAATTCTATTTGGTGTAATACCTTTTTACTCTGAATTCGGTGTTCTATCCGTATTCCAGAAAAAATATTGGGCATTTTATTTAACACTAAACCTACCCAGCACAAAATATATAAAAATGAAACGTCTTATAGAAGGGAGAAGATTAAATTTACTTAAACTTTGTACGATTTTCATTATATGTGCTTAAATGAAGAAGTCAATTCAATAAATTTCTATGAAAACGTTTTTATAATTTCAATGATTCTGAAACAGAAACCCGGCCATTTTGACCGTGGTAGGTTCAGTATTAAAAAACTGACCTCCATAACTCGATAAAAGAGCAAAGTAACAAAAAACAGATTACAGCACTGCATGTCCCCCTGGAAACCACGAAATCTTTGTTTGGAAAATTTGTTCATAGAACAAATAACTTAGGAATTGTTTAAAGTCTGAAATTTGAAGTCGAGTTATTCGATTGTACTAGAAGCGAGCAAGGTAGCTGTGTGTGTCTACTCACCGTCCATCGAAACGTGAAGTGAAGTTGCAGGGTGACTGGTTCGGTGAGGGTGAAGGTGTTCTGGCCGAGGGCGTGACTAGATACGTTGCCGAAGCTACACGAGCCGATGGCAGTGACATTCGATTGATACTCTTTCAGACAGAGCCAGAATGCCGTCGAACACGGCGTCGTGCAGGGTGGTAATCCTCCTTTTCCTCCGCCATCGCCTCCCCCGCCGCAACACCTACCGTCTACCAGGGTGCCCCTGTTGTTCGTCAGCGAGAGGATCTGCACCTCGAAGAATCCGCTCGCGTGTGTCGCCTGCACAATCAACAACATCTCGTTACAACACTGTCACTCGTAATTAGCTAAAATTCTCTGCCTCAATTGCGACAAACTCAAACAGAATAAAAACAAATAAATAAAAATTGATTTCTCCTCTTAACCCCTTGAACTACAATTCACTTTACGGCTGCAGTGATTACAACTTCTTGGCGTTCATAATTTCCCAAAAGAAGAAAATTTATATCTACTGTATTCCCATATCTTCTCCGATGACTATGCAGTATTAAAAAAAAAAAACAAATTAGTATTTTATTTCGGTTTGAAGAGAATTAACCCCTTGCACTACGATTTATTTGACGGTTTCAGTGATTAGAACTTTTTTGTAATTCGTAATTTCCTAAAAAGAGGAGAAAATTTATATTTATTGTATGCCTATATGTTCTTCAATGGCTGGTACATTAACGACGCCAAAATTGAATTTTATTTCAATTTAAAGTGAAATTAATAACATACATGTTTATCAGTCACGAGTATGACTCGATGTTATAGTGCAAGAGGTTCAGCAGGTTAAAAATAGTATAAGAACAATTATAAATGCTTATACTGTTTCTGCTATCCATTTTTATCGCAAACGCATAAAATCCGCAGTTCACTCATAATTCTATCATCAAATTAACGTGAAACTTATCAAGACTTAAAACAGTCAAACGGTCTTAAACGGTCTCTTAACAGTCTCTGAACTTTCAGGTTCGGGTCGGTTCGGGTCGGGTCGGGTTTGGACTTCCAAAAATTTGTAAATACATGTGTATGGCGCTTTTTCATCGCCATCCAATCTAATTTTACATTGTAACTCTTGACTCCGACTCGACGCAAGCCGACTACAATTTCAGGTACGCGAAGTCGCGGATACCCGAACTTTGTAAACTTTGGGGACCCCGAGACGGCATTTCAGGTACCAGGACACCGATAAAATTTTATTAAAAATTGGAAGATTTCTACAGCGAAATCTTTAATTGTACAGGCGTGTTTTACAGCTTATCCGGATCTCTAGATCGAAGGATTTGCTAATTTTTCGATTCGTTAGTCAGTTTTCCGCATTGCTCCGATTTCCACAGAGACTTCTTTCGAAAGTGGATTATTTATCAACAACCAATCGGGTCGGTTTTTGCCGATAGTTTTGCGTTCCTCTCCCTCTGTCGGGCCTCTCTCGTTCCCGGGCACACTGTAGAATGGAATTGGAATGGAATTTATCGAGTTCATTACAGCGCGCTTCGTTAAACAGCACGATTTCAGTCGGTTCTTTCTAATGGGCATAATAAAACAGCGGGATTTTCCAGCTGGCCTCGTGAAAACGGAAGACTGGACACGCGGCCCCAGGAGGCGAAAGGCCTCTCTCGAGTGTCTGTTACGAGCACGCCGGCAGCTTAGCCTAGCCGATTCGGTGAAAGAAACCGAGCAGTTTCAACATGTAACTGGCAATTTCCTGAAGAGCCCCCTGGATCACCCGTATTACATACGATGATTGAAATTTACCGCGTGCGTTCCCGCAAATTGACTCTCCTTCCGACATTAAATCGCCGAGCTGTACTCTCCGATCGGCCTGGTGAGAAACCTCGCGCATTGACATTTCAGGATCGGCTACTTTCCACGTCAAATGACACATTAACATTTCTGATCGATGCGCTCCGACGCGAGAGCAACAGTTTTATCAGTCCCGTTCTTTCGAGTATGACAATTTTATGGGCGCACATCAGCCCGTAAATCTTCCGTGAACTCTGACATTTGCTCGTCCACTCCGAGAACAATTTACTACCGTGCCACGGACGCTTTCATTTTTCGATAAATTCGATTAGTCGTGTCACCGATGTCCAATCGGGCACCTCTTTCCACGTCCAAATCTGTTCACAATATTTCTGACCATAACATTTTCTAGTGCATAAATTACGTAAAGAACATGCAACTCGGAATTTTCTTTAAAAAAAAACTATTAACTTACGTAAGTCGAGAAATTATTAACTTAGAAGATATTGTAAGTTCAAGTGACCTTTATTGCCTTCAGAGTCGCAACCGTCCAATGAACATAAAAAGTTATACAATATTGAACCTAAAATATCTCTTAAATTAATCATTTTTCGCCATGCATAGTCTGATATTTTTACAGAAAATGTTGAGATGCATCAGACAGCATATAAAAAAAAGTATGATTCCATTTTTAAGAAAGTAAAGGTGACCTTGGAGTCTTCGAAACTAATCCACCCCCAAAAAAGGCTTTACTGCCATATTACAGTCCTCTTTGTCTTAACCCCTTGACCTACAATATCGAATCAGCCCCGTGATAAAGATTCTGAATAGAATCTACTAAATACGTATGTTATTAATTTCCTTTAAACCGAAATAAAATTCTACTTTCTTGTAGTTAACATATATCCTTTGGAGAGAACATAAGCATACAATAAATATAAACTATCTTCCTTTTCCATGAAATCCTGAACGATGAAGAACTTCTAATCATTATAATCACAAAATAAACCGTAGTGCGAGGGGTTAAACAATTTCTCCCACTAAAGTCATTTTTTATCGCCAAAAAAACAACGCAGAAATTTAATCGCTAGATCAGGTTGGACCACCCAGTACATGGATTCCGAGCTGGCGAACCATTGTGGAACGAGTTTGTTTCGTCGGTTGGAGAGTTCGATTAATAATAAAAGCGAGAACGCGCCGCGCCGCGCCGCGCCGCTCCGCTCCGCTCGAAATCGTCTGCTTTCGACGCTCGACTCGAGAGAGTCTTCCTTTCATCGTCCGGTTACGAAACCCCACGGGCTACGTACACTTCACCTACACCTATCGGTTTCGAATGCATCGGCCGAGGCGACGCGACGACTGCATCGCAACTGCATATCGCAGGGGGAGCACGTGCATTGGCCGGTGGCCTGACGGCGCGCGCGCGCGCGCACACGTATGTGTCAGTGTGTATGTGTGTTGGTGAGGAATCGGTGTGTGATCGTGCACACGCTGCCCCGGGTACCCCGCGCGCGGCCCTCCGTAATTACCGTAAGAGTAAGATCGAAGGTAGAAAGCGCGGAGGATCGTCTGCTGGCCTTTGCTTTCCACGACGCGCTTCCTACTACGTTATATAACCCCGTGCCGCGAATGACATTTTCCCCGGTGAACCGAGAGAGCTCCTCTCCTCTCTCGGCTTCTGCGGTTTCGCGGACGAGCCTCGCGGGAACCGACGCGATCTCTAAATCGCGGATAATGTCCACCGGAGACGCAAAACGCGGGGAACCGTGCGTAAAACCTCGGCCCAACTGTCCCAGGAACGCGTTCGTTAACACCTTCAACACGGAGCTAATTGCACGCTGCAGTGGTAACACCATCTACAGCGACTTCTCGATATATGTGAACAACACGGGTCTTGATAGCGTCATGTATCGTCCAGAAGACATATCCGAGCCGTGTTATGTTTACACTTCTCGGTGTCCGAGGCCTCTTCGTATACCCCTCGGTAGTGGGCATAATTCCGCGACGTTTATCATCCAGGCCTTGGCGACATATATAAAGAAATCACTGTATTAGGTTGTTGCATATGAAATCTGAAGGAAACCCTGATACACGGGAAAAAATTGATCTCGAGAAACCATTGTGACCATTAACGGAATTAGATCTGGTCATTGTGGTCTTTACTTCTATCTAGCTAAAATCAATGTGGTCAATGTGGTAACCCTGGCTGTTCATGTGGTCATGAGACACAGGATATTGATCAGGTCTTATGGCAATATTCTGTACGTGACACTCACAGATTGAACTTTATATATAACCTCAGATTACGGGGATTTTCTTCTTACCATGTCGTGTAATATACTACAGACCTACAAACACACTATGCAAGATCTTATGTTCCTTCCTGAAAGATTGTGGATTCTGTATATAATGTCACTATCACGTCCATTAACAATTAAGTGACTCCAACTGATATGTGCTTCTTACATTACCTACACATTAGTATAAGGTTATTATTGTAATATTATATATGTAATATAGACTGAAGAATAACCTCTTATCGGAGGTTACAACTGTACAATAAAAATAAAAAGAAAATGTCCGTTCTTTGACAGTAACTGTGCGTTTTGTTAGTTGCTTTGCACGTTAAAATGACATATACGCTGAACTTGTAGATTCTAACGGTATTTCTTGGTCGAAACGCTTCGCTCTTCAATCATCAAATACATCATTAGCCCTTAACGGCACTTTTAAGAAAGTAAAAAATATAAATATATATAAAATAAAATATAAATATCTTCCTTTCTATACTTGATATAAAAATGTTGAGTCCACACTTTCTCTTCGTATGAAAAATAGCCTGGACCTGGTGGGAAGTGAACTTGAAATAAAATATAAATATAAATAAAATATAAATAAAATATAAATATCTTCCTTTCTATACTTGATATAAAAATGTTGAGTCCACACTTTCTCTTCGTATGAAAAATAGCCTGGACCTGGTGGGAAGTGAACTTGAAATAAAATATAAATATAAATAAAATATAAATAAAATATAAATATCTTCCTTTCTATACTTGATATAAAAATGTTGAGTCCACACTTTCTCTTCGTATGAAAAATAGCCTGGACCTGGTGGGAAGTGAACTTGAAATACTTCCGGACCGTTCAGGGTTAATATCACCGATAATTATGGATAACGATGTCAATGGTCACACAGCTCCCATTCGAGCGCAAGGTACGGATAAAAAGAGCCAGGTACGGAGCACCAGAAATATTTTCGCGCGCCTAATCTGTTCCCGAGTCCATCGCCAGATGTTCCGCAGCTCCTCGTGTATCAGCGGAGATGAAGAGGAATCGTCGTGACCGTAAAATGGCACGTCCCGGCGTGCGTCCGAGAACCAGGCTCTCGGGGAATCGCGGATGGCTCGTCGTAAAGGTGCGACGACGTTAGAAGCCGAGGACGCTAAAATCCCGAGACGGAGGATGGTTCCCGCTGTCGGGGAGCGCATGTTTGAGGAGAGACGACGCGGCGTAACGACCGTCGACCGTTTTATTGGCCATGCATACTTATTCTGGAAGGTCTCTCTCTGTCTCTCTCTTTCTCTCGGTAACCCGTTGCCTCCCGAAAGAAGTCGAGAATCGCTCTCGCGCGAGAGAGGAAGCGGAGCGTAGGACAAGCGCGAACTGCGAAACCGTTTGCGCGCGGGCCCCATCGGGTTTGCACAGTCCGATCACGTGCGAACGTGAAATTGCCCAGCGGCCCGGGGGCCCGCTTGAAAGCCAGCACGCCGACACGGAAGAGGACTTTTCGAAAACTGGGATCGGTCGTTCCGATGATACGACGGATGGGTATCGGGCGTAACACGAGCCGGGAATTTTGAGCAGTCGATCCCGCCGCGACCGTGCCGATCTCTTTCTCACGCGGCAGCCGGCCACCGGCTCCACGTTTTTACCCGAGGAGTCGATTGGAATTGGAAATGCCTAGAATTGTTCCCTCTTTCGCGGACTTTCCAACCCGTTCAACTCCATCTCCTTGCTGCTTTTCTCGCCTTTCTTCCGCCACGATCCCCCCTGTTACGGTATTTCGTCGTTTGCTCATCCAAGATGTTAGAGCGTACATTTAAAGTAACGTTTCTAACTTAATTTCCCTGATTTGCATTTTCCCGATACAATCTCTTCTCGATATATGTCGCAAATACCTGGCGGATAAGTCACAGAACTATCCCCACCATCGCAGGGTGTAGACTTCGAAGCTTGAGAGGTCTCAGACACCGAGGAGTGGAAACTCCTCGAAGAATCAAAGAATAGTATCTCCTAGACGATATATGTCGCTGGCAAAACCCTGGTTGTTGACGTATATCGAGAAATCCCTGTATATACCTTTGATCTATATAGAGAATTCGATTTTATCATCACTTGAATAGTGTCGGTAGTTTTTAATTCCCTCGTGGTTAGTAATAGTAGAAGCTTTATGCTATGTAATGAGACTTGTTTTATTCTCGTGCTGTTTGTTCTAACGAAGTCGTCGCTGTTTAAACATCGAGAATTTCTCGAGGCTTGGAACATTAGTGTTCAAACACTTTTTGGAACCAGTGTATACATACGTATCTTCTTTTTTTTCGAACCGGACATTTCAAGACCGTGTAAAAAACGAGCGGGATGTAATAAATTATTTTATGAATTGATACGAGCTTGAATCGACAGCAGTCGAACCGTTGTTAATTCCTCGCTCGTTTGCAGCGGGACGTGATCCGGAAATTAGCGTTGCATGACTAAGGAGAAAATTATCCCGATTTTCCGCGCGACTCGATCACACTGAGCATTGAAAGAAGGCATGACACGGCACTTTCCCACATGGCCGGGGGTTCAGTTGCCACCCAGCGATAATTGGCGTCTATTCGAGCTGTCGAGAGGTGTAATAAAGGTGGACACCCCGTATTAGCGACCTCTTCCCGACGTGAACCGCACCTTTCAACCTCAGAACAATCACTGCGCCCGCGTTGCCCGCTTTCACGGTTATTAGGTCAATTGTGCGAAAGCTCATTTTTCTCGTGAGGCGCCCCCTTGCGTACACTCGATTGTCTCCGCGCCGTTATTCCTTTTGTTTCTGTTGCACGATTGTCCTCCCCTCTCCTATCCCCAAAATTGCGTCATACTCTACAGATTTTAATTCTTACCCAATTTTGAATTGCTACTGTAGCCACTAAAAATTGATACAGCATTACTCAAAGTATCGTTTACATTATTAACACGTTAAGTGCTAAATATCAACCCCAGAGATTCTTACAAAATCAGAGTAATTTAATTAATGAAACCAAAACTAGAAATTTAAAATGTATTATAGGGGATGCTGAGTTAACCCTTTTGAATTCGAAAGACTAAAAAGGTTATTCGAAAGAATAAAAAGGAATTTCTAAACCCAGTCAAAAATCACTGTCAGTCAGTTAACGTGTTAAATTTGTCTGTACTTAGGAAATTACTAAACATTCGAGTACTGTATTACATCAGTTTCACATCCACAAAATGAAATAAATTATGTTGAATCGTGGGAACAGGATCGTCCAGACCAAATAAATATGGAGAGTAGGAAAAGCCGAAAAAATTCTTTAAAAGGTTATTTAAGAAATCTACGGAATGGAAATATTTTTGGTCCGAAAACAGCGGAGCTCTAACCAAAATAAAAATTTTCTATCCGGACAGCAACGAACTGGTGGGAAATAGAATATTTTCGTTCTGAACATGTTTAAAAGATTGAAAGTAATATAACGGTCTTTTAAATTCTACTAATGTTTTTACGGTTTCTTAAGCAATGTAACCGGTGACCACCATGGCGTTCACCGTGTCATACGGGAAAAATTCGTATCCCGCAAGACGACTATTATGGAACGTTATGAGGCGAAAGTCGAAACGAAACGAGCATGGTAGCTAATTAATTGAGCGTCTTTCGGAATGTTCCGTAGTTTATTACTAGGATCAGTTGTCACTGAGAACGGTTGGGAACTATCAGCTCATGTCGGAAGTCCCCGAGAAACCTGCGCAACGTGATGAGCACTGCAACGAACCGACTGGTCATTTTTCGTTTTCGATCCGTGTGAACACACGCGCGATCGCCGGCGATAGTACCGTAATATAAACAGGCATTAACGCGGCAACCGGTTAAATGCGTAAGAAAACGACGAACGGGGCTCTCGCTGCATCAGTCATTAAAGTGTCAACTACCTCCGACCACTCAGCGATGCATTCCGCTTCGTCCGTGGACCGCCTGCTTTTTATCGCTTTCTGGTACACCACAAGAAACATCTTTTAATTTTCCTCAAGAAATCCTCTTTCTCTCTCTCCCTCTCTCTCGTGAAACTTTTTTCCCTGCCCCGTTCGTAATTCAGGTTTATGCGAAAGCTAATCTCATCGAATGACCTCCGCGCGCGTCTGACGCGGTAAAAATGAAAAAACGTTTCTCCCGCTGATTTCTTTATCCATCATGCTGTCCGAAGCCTTCGTCTCCGGCGTTCGTGCTCGAAGGAAATGTTGCACGTTGGAATCTGTTCCCATTAGCGCATGCTAATAAGAAGAACACGGCTCGACATCGATGCTAAAAAGAATTTCACCATCAATTATGCTAAGAAAATTCTTGCCGGCGAGCAGAAAAAGGTTCGATCCATCCATCGTTACAGGAGACGTTTGCTAACGTGGTGGAAAATCAAGAGTCAGCCAGCCTTAAAAATAAATACATTTCGGCACGATTGATACGAATATTATTTTATACGATACTATAACAGTGAACTACGACTTCGGCGGGAGGTAAAAATGTAAAAGTTCTTTTAGTAGAAACGCACAAATGACTGTGCTATAAAAACCCATTGACAAGAAAACTGACTGGCACACATTGCTCCAAGAGTCTTGAACTTGACTATTTATTTATTTAAAAAATTACGTCAGATACAAGTCTGTGTCCTTTTTAGACAGTCACAGTCAAGCTTGCGAACAAGTTGTAACCTATTTCAAGAGATGGAAATTTTTTGATTAATTCCACCAATGTTATAGAAACGGGCCATTAAGCGGAAAGGTGCAAAAGCGCGTGCAGAAGGTGTCCGAAAATCGTCCGTTCGTGAGAATCCCACGGTCAGAGGATCCTCCGTGACGAAAAGCGTCGATTTCACCCCACGAGCCCTTGGACCACCAACGTTCTCCCCCGTTTGCGCACAAAAAAGGAGACCGAGCGGATCGTTCGCGAGAGGGGAAACAAAGGGGCACACAGGCTGTCGCGAGATTGATTTCTGGACACCTGATGCACGGAGTCGGCGGGCAGAGCGGAGCGTTTTACGCGCGTTTTAAACCCCGGGCTCGAGAATTACCGTGGCCGTCGGCGCGTATACATCGTTCGTGACTTGTTACGAGTCCTGGCAGAGAACCGTGTACGTGCACGAGGATGAGCCACACGCTTTCCTCTGTCTGCGTGCCGATTCGCGGGAGAAACAGCCTCTCCTTTCCGCATAGCCAAGGTGCAGCCAGCCATACCCCGAGAGAGAGAGAGAGAGAGAGAGAGAGAGAGAGATTGCCCTTAGTTTTATACACGTCGAAGCTCGCGGGAGTTAATACGAATAACTCATTCGAGCGAAAAAACGGCCCGGCGAACGCATACTGAGGAACGAGCCTACCGTATCCTTTCTGCTATTTCTCGTGGGATCCTCCTTCCCGGAGGATATCGAAGGAATCCGGCGTTCTTTGTTGTACACCCCTCCCCGTCCCTCTCTTGCCGCGTTTTAATCTCGCTTCCTCGCGGGACAAGCGCTTGACGTGGAACCCCGCGTTTTTTAAACGACTCCTAGATCGCGCCGCTGATCTTGCCGAGCTGATTAACTCGCGCTAAAAAGTGTGACGTACCTGGTCGCGCATATTTATGCGTACGCAATCTCGCAGACATTGTAGGCCGCGAGAGTCTCATCCTACTACAGCGTCTTTGAACGAGTGCTCCCAATATTGGTTTGTGAATGTTTGAATTTAGAGAATCTTTTACAATTACGCGGATCTTTATGCATTTATAACAAAATTTGAAATTATATTTAAAAAATTTCAGATGTCAATGTACTATTTCTCGTCTATTAAAATTGGGAAGCGAAGAATTAACATTCCACTTGGTTTCTATCTTTTGTAATCGATGCAGACAATTTTTATTTTGCATAAAGGTCCGCAGTCTAATAATGATAGATAAATAATAAAATGGTAGAGTATAAAATTGACGAAATAGAAACGCTGCTATTTTTAGTGGAAATCTTGAAGACACAAGAATCTTACTCTGTGTGTTTTCCTTGAAATGAAATTTCACTTGATTTTTGTTTCTTGAAAATGCAGAAATGTGTTAAACTCACGGCGAAGCGACGCCATTTATTTAGTGGAAGTATGGATGCTCGAGAACGTGATTACTAGACTGCGGATCTTCATGCAATTATGGCTCCCGAAAATTTTCAAAAAACGCCACAATATGAAATTCGACAGAACTTAGTACGACTTTATTTCAGATCTAAGAAGCCCACTACCACGGAAAATAAGAATTTATTCGATTCGATTTTCTTGAAATCTGTCTACAAAAATTGAAACGTGCATAAACATCTAGTGATTAGAAATACAAACGACACCGCACCGAGGAAACGTGCAATTTGATCGCGAGAGATAGCGTCTGGCAGCGTTAGGAAAGAAATTAGGTTGAAATCATTTCTCGTAATTTCGAATCGAGTTTCTCCGCGAAAGAAATCCGAAAGCATTATGCCACAATTACAAATTACGGTGCCCTCTCGTGGGATTGTCTCGTCGCGAAATTTCTATTCTACGAACCGAGTTAAAATCGTTTCGTTTTGTTCTTGTTCCGAAGGGAGGTTTGAATCCTTTTCTGGGTCGACCGGGGAACGAAGTTTAGGGACATATACCGTGTAATTGGTACGAAGGAAAGAAGATGTACGAACATAATTGGCTGGTTAAGTGTATAATTTGCCAGCGGAGTCCGAGGGCAGATCGTTCGGAGTAAATAGGGTCATCAGGAGAGCGATCTGAGGAAACGGATCGCCGATAAAATTTTATTTCCATCTAGCGAAGCGGTTCTGGACGAGTTAATAACAAGATGACTCCTCGAAAACGGCGCGGATCGTCCGGCATAATCGGAGGTAAAACGGCGCGGCGCGGCGGTGTGCGCGCACTGTCCAGTTACGCGGGTTAATTGTTATCGACGATCTCATTAGCGCGCGTAAAACGGGGGCGGGGAACCTATGAACGGGATACGTGTAATTATGTAAATGCTTAATTAGAGCTGGATGTAATTATGTAAAAGCCCGCGGAAGGTGCGTTCTCAATATCTTAATTGAGAACCTGTTAACCGGCTAGTTCGCCGCGGATGGATCAATGAAGGCAGGCTTTATCGGCGCGCAACCATGCCAATTAGCGGATTCTGCTCGCATTCGGTCAACGAAAAATTACAATGAAAATAAAACCACTCGGAATACCCCCCTCCCCCTCTATCTTTCTCCCGGAGAGCACGAATTACCGAGTTTGCAGGATCGTGATTGCAAGTTTCAGAACAGGAAACTCGGGAATAAGGAAATCGAACTGACCAAAGAGACCCCGTTGCTATTTATAGCCCAATTTATACACACCACCATAAGGGACTTCCAGGTACGTTTCCTCTTTGCGAATCAGCGCTCTGCAAATACAAATTGTAACACTCTCTTTGGAATACGTGTTAACAGATTCTTGTCCTGACACGGATAAATCCGATTTTTTAGACTGGTGGTGGTTTGCGCGACACGTAAAAATCCGTTTTTCGTTGGTGGAAGTCGGTTCCCGTATTCATACTGGTCTTTTAACGACGGATTATGTTACATTGACATACTACTTTTGTTATTTATAGCGTTATTTTAAAGTTATAGCGGTTTCTAAAAATTTCTAATTTCACAAGCGGCGTCACCCAAACACTGTGTTAACCCCTTTCCCTAAAATGTCGTCCTAGAGACGTCACCCAGTGTCAAAATTTGTTTTTTTTTTTACAGAAATCGTAGCTAAAAGTGAACGAAATTTTGTCTTTATTTTAAAGATTATTGCATTTCACTTAGGAAATATTAAATCATGATTTTGTCACTAATACCATTGTACAATTTGTATAGTGCGCAATGTTTGAAGCAACGTACTTGATGAAACGTATCGAATCATTTCCGTTGGCAGCGTCCGCATAATCTCATCGAGTGTATAGTAAAAAGCCGATCATTTGATGGTAAACGTGCTAATCTTCGAGCGTCGATCTGCTCCAATTAGATCGCAAATTGGGCAACGTAGCGGACACCGTATTGTTGGATAAACTGGTCGACGAAGATCCAATTCATCTAGAAAATCGCGTGTCGCTAACCGGCACCCTTGACAGTTTCGTAGTCGCTTCGCCTCGAAGAGGATAAAACTCGTTCGCGACTGGTAACGACTTGCGGATACTCCCGATCGGCTATTAATTTCGTACCGACACAAGGGCGGAAGGTAGTTCTGAAATTAACGGCCGGACAGAGCGTTTCCGTCGGTACCTACCTCCGTAATTCACGATCGCCGATCATCGGTGTTTACCGATCAGCATCGAGAGCGGCCCGGATCGTCGCTGGGCTGTCGAAATCACGATCGGGTCGCTCACGCGACCCATGCCGGACCGGAAAACGAGCAAAACGAGGAGGAGCAGGGACCCTGAGTGCGAGGAAGCGTTCTCCGTCGGTCGAACGGCCAACAACAACAGAGCACAACTGACGCGAATTCGGCTTCGAAAATCGTCCGGAGCCTTTCATTTTATCTTTGAGAGTTCCTAAGTCGTAGGTAGTAATTACCGGTGGCCGCTACCTGCCCCGCTGGAATAGACCTACCGAACACCATTTAATTTTACACCGGACGGATCCTCACGGACGTATCCTCACGGACACGTATCGTCGGTGTACGCAGGATATTCGCGTACCGTGAAGCTGTGTGAGGCCAGCCATCGACCATATATATCTCTCTCTCTCCGCGGAGAGGCCTATACTTAATATTATTTGCTACCCACTCGATTCCGTCGAGACTGCCCGGCTGACCCGTCGATCGACCACAAATTACCGAAATAATTAAAAACTGTTAGAGCGCGCGTGGGAAGTCCTGGAAGTCCTCATCTTCTCTTCATTCCGCTTCTTCTTCTCCTACTCCTCTTCAACAGGGTCCACGTCGTCCTCCCCGACAACAGGATTGCGAATTTCGCTGCGAAGTTACCCGTCGTCTTCTAGTCCCCCGACCGACCCGGGATTATTTCACGGTGGGTGGATGGAGGGACACGGACGGAATAAATTAATTCGATTCGTTTCTTTCCCTTTGGCGGCCGCTTCTCGGGAAGCTGGAGACGCCCGAGACTCGTTTCGGTTTCGTTTCGTTTCGGTTTTGTTTCGTTTCGTTTCTTTCTTCTCGGAGGGGGCTGGACGCGAGAATTTAGTGCCTTTTCGGTGAAAGTTTTCATCAGCCGGAATAATGGAGAGCTGAAAGCCGGGTTTTCATCCGACGATGTTAATTAACCGGACGGCTTTAAATTTGATCCGTCCGGAGATTACGTAGAATTCATTTCTTCTCTCTGCGGCCCAATAAGAGTTTCGGCCTGTTTCTAATTAATTAATAATATTTTTATCTTTACGACACCCGGCGTTTAGTCAGAGAAGCGTAAGGATTTATGTTCGCGAGTGAATCGTGATTTACGGCCTGTTTAAGTATGTATTATACGTTTCTTCAGCATGCGATTTCTATCGATACGTTTCGCAGGCATTTCACATTGTTAAGTAACTTTCGTATAATTATTCTTTTTAATGCGAGAGCTTGTTGATCTTAAACGATCAACACTCTTTTTCTTTGTAATTTGTCGATTCCACTTTCTAAAGTCACGGCGCTGACATGTCCGAGCGTTTAACGAATTCCCAGTAGATTAAGTCACTGCGATCAGACAAAGGGGATTCGATCGTTCCAGTGTAATTCCTTTCGATCAAATATTTAAATAGATAGCCAGCGTCCTGTGTCCTGCTCGAAAGAAATTCCTCCATACATCTGCGTAAATTAATCAACTTTATAAAGCACCTTCATGCTGATTCCAGGGCTGCGGATTTTTATGCGAAATAAAAATTGTCTGCATTAATTGCCAGATACAGGCACTACATACACATTTCTTTCCTTTGTTGATTATTCTAATCGGTTGAAATTAATGCAACAGTATTTCTAAATTGTTTAAATGTCTCACTGTTTTGTTTCATCTATTTGATCTTGTTTATTTCATCTGTGTATTCTGATAAATGCACGAAATCCGCAGTTTACTCATCACCAATCTCATATTTATGTAACTCTTTTGTACTCGAAGCTATTTTAACCCCAGATCGTTTGTACGAAACAGACAAAATTTGTGTGAAACTCACGAAATTCGCGCGGCAGTCAGTGTTACATAAAGCCTGGAGAAAAATGATTACAATTTAAATATCCACTATTTATCGATAATTGAAGATTACACCATTAGGATCCAACTAGTAACTGTTACGCGAGAGTTGACCAGTTAGCTTTTGCGATCTCTTTGAAAAATGTGTACCTAAATTGCGAAAATTAACCAGTTAGCTGTTTTGACGAGTATGCTCGTCATAACACAAAACATTGCCATTTCTTGATGACGAGTATACTCGTCAAAAACAGCTAGCAAACTCGTCAAACAGTTAGCTCTTTTGCCGAGTATAGTCATTACACAAAATATTGCTATTTCTCCATGACGAGTATACTCGTCACAACACAAATATTGCTATTTCTCCATGATGAATATACTCGTCACAACACAAATATTGCCATTTCTTCATGGTGAGTATACTCGTGAAAAACAACTAGCGAATTCGTCAATTAGTAGTTTTGACGAGTATACGCGTCATAACACAAAATATTGCCATTTCTTGATGACGAGTATACTCGTGAAAAACAACTAGCAAATTCGTCAATTAGTAGTTTTGACGAGTATACGCGTCATAACACAAAATATTGCCATTTCTTGATGACGAGTGTACTCGTCAAAACACAAAATATTGCCATTTCTGGATGACGAGTATACTCGTCAAAAACAGTTAGCAAACTCGTCAAACAGTTAGCTCTTTTGCCGAGTATACTCATTACACAAAATATTGCTATTTCTCCATGACGAGTATACTCGTCACAACACAAATATTGCTATTTCTCCATGATGAATATACTCGTCACAACACAAATATTGCCATTTCTTCATGGTGAGTATACTCGTGAAAAACAACTAGCGAATTCGTCAATTAGTAGTTTTGACGAGTATACGCGTCATAACACAAAATATTGCCATTTCTTGATGACGAGTATACTCGTGAAAAACAACTAGCAAATTCGTCAATTAGTAGTTTTGACGAGTATACGCGTCATAACACAAAATATTGCCATTTCTTGATGACGAGTGTACTCGTCAAAACACAAAATATTGCCATTTCTGGATGACGAGTATACTCGTCAAAAACAGTTAGCAAACTCGTCAAACAGTTAGCTCTTTTGCCGAGTATACTCCTTACACAAAATATTGCCATTTCTTGATGACGAGTATACTCGTCACAACACAAATATTGCCATTTCTTGATGACGAGTGTACTCGTCAAAAACAGCTAACTGGGCACGATCGCCGGCGTGTGTTGGAGTAGCTGGCAGCGAGGCGGACGGAATCCTCGTCGCAGCTACCATTCGGCCGGCAGGATGAAATTTTTACGAGGCCGATCGTCGTTTTCTCAGGCGATTTAAGGAGTAATCGTTGCGTGGGTGTATCGTGTTCCCCGTGGGAAGAGCCATGGGAACTTGTCGCCGGCGCAGAAACGGCAGGCCGTTATCGATGAGCTTTTGTTAGCCCGGTCAAGGGTGGATGAAACACGATCGAACCTCGGGTCCCCGAGGATCATCCAGTTTCTTTAACCTGATCCGTCTACCTGCCTGCCTGCCGGGGGAATCGAACACTCGAAACAAGAAGAACAGGTGTGAGTCAAGACCGTTTTGCGGCCTCCGCTCCGCTCCGCACCGCCGAGAGCGTGTTCGCCCGCTCCAGCTCCGCGCCGATAGAATGCAGACGCTGGTCTCGCTCTATTAACCAACATACATGGTATCCGAAAACTTCCGAGTCTCAGTAACAACCTGTTCTCCTCGTAGCCGGCTACCTTCTTTTGTCGATCGGGAAATAGTGATTTACGAGGGTGCTTCGGATGCAAACGACCACGCTGCCCGACGCGAACGGGGACCTCTCTCTCTCCTGGCCAACTTTATTCGCCTTTATTGGGCCTCTTTTCCTGCGTGCCGTCCATTAACATGCGAATCACCTGATTGATAACCATCGACGCTCTTCGAACTCCTCCAGCACCGGGTTACTGACCAGTACACTCGATCTCCTTCTTTTTCTGACCAGTTACCAAATTCGTGGGAAGATTTCCTTGGACTACGGTAGAACCTCGCTGGTTGTACGCAACGAAACAAGCGTGACCAATAGCGCGATTCGTTTCCCCATTTTCCTACTCCGGATTTCCCCACTTCCCAAGATGCTCGGGATATTATGCCAGTGCAATCACCATAATTCCCAACCCGTGCAATCATCGAGGTTCTACTGTACTCGCAAATAGACGACAGTACGTTAAGCAATAACTAGACTGCGAATCTTTATGTAGAATAAAAATTGTCTGCATCGATTAAGAGAAATAGAAACCAAGTAGAACGTTGTTTCTTCACTTGCTAATTTTAATAGATGAGAAATATTGTGTTGACGTTTGAAATTTTTGAATTTTCCTACAATTCTAAATTTTATCTGCTCAATTTTGTCATAAATGCATAGAAAGGTCTAGTGATAAAAAATGGAAGCAATGGTGTCTCTACACGGAAAATGAAATTACTTCCCGAACGACCCGATAATAAAACGCAAGATGCAAAATAAAAGTTTAGCGATTCGCGACTGTCGAAATAATTGATGGGCTGGCAGCCCGCTCGCAATGTATATGCAAAGCTTTTCCCCCGTGTAACGCGTTTATAAAGTTACAGAATGAAACTCCCGCAATTACCGGCTACTGTCATTTTCCCCCGCCGCCCTATTAAATCTGGACACGCTGAAATTTGTCGCGACAGCGCGAAGATTCGCGGGTTTAAACGTATTCAAATCGGCCCTGTTATATTCGCTCGAACCGTAACGGCGGGACTACTCAATCATCTTTTTATGGGCCGGACTGAATTAATTTAACGAGCATGACGAAGAAGGGTGGTGTCGCGTTCGGTGATCGACGCGCTCCGTACTCTCTCCTCTCCCTCTCTCTCTTTCTCTCTTCTCCTCAGGTGTAAATTTCGCGGCTATTTGGCCACGCTCGTTGCCCTTTTTGCAGCTTATTCATGGCGGTGCGAACGATCGCGAAAAACAATCAATCTGATCAGCCGGGGGCACCGACGAGCCCCTTTCAAAGGCGAAAAAAGCGGCTCGCCGAGCCTCTAATCAACGGACTATAGATCCCGGAGGTGATTACTCCCGATTACACGTTGCGTAAGCACGCGTGACAGTGGCCCGACCCATTAAATCGGCCCGGCGCGACAATAAACGAAAAAAGACGAATTTCGAGGGGGACCAGCCCAAGCCGAGACGCGATCCCGTGCAGGCCGTAAGGTGCATGCTCAAATCAGGCCCGGCCAAGTTCATTGAACACGAAAAACGACGGCATCTTGCGGCCCGATAATCGATAATCGATACTCGACGCGCCGGGGAAAGCCGGACCAGGTGGCCCACCCGAAATCTCCGGCGCGAGCAACAAAACTGTACACAAATTTTTCAGATAAAATCTTCAAACCATCCAGAGGCAGAGGTGTGACTATCGACGCTGTAATCGATAAATATCGATAATATTGATATGTTGCCGATACTTTCTTATATCGACAATATCCTTAACCCCTTCTACCACGATTTATTTTACGGTTACAGTGACTCGAATTTCTTGGTCGTTCATAATTAGACTGCGGATTTTATACTTTTATGGTCAACATGAACAAGTGAAACGGAAAACTGAGATTTGGAGACTTTAAGAGTATTGTTACCCTATTCTCGACTAATTAAAATGATTAAAAGAAGGAGTTTGCTACTACAGTGAATTCTCGATATATGTCAAGAACACGGGTCTTGCCAGCGACATATATCGTCCAGGAGACATACCCCGAGCCTTGGCGTCACGGGGTATATCCCGCGGTAGTTGGGATAGTTCCGCGACGTTTATCATCTAGGCCTTGGCGACATATATACAGAAATCATTGTATTTTGCACGCAAATGGGTACCCGAACATATTTATGGGTTAGAAGTAGCTAAAAGGGAAGTTCGGATACTGTCCTTAAAAATGTTAACCCTTAGCACTCGAGTGGTGACTCTGAAGCACCACTAGAAATTGTTGTGGCATTATTTCAAGGAAATCACAAAAAATATTACAAAATATTTGTTACATTACAAAATTAGTATTTAATAGATCACTAAACATTTAAATATTGTATGTGGAAAACGGATCGGTTTCCTATGAATAAAATGAAAATATTTCAAGACGGAAGAAAAATTTAGTCTTAGAATGAAAATAGCGCCGAGTGCAAAGGGTTAATTGTGCTGGAACGTTACACTATTTTCGCGAGAATCCCGGAAGCAACGGTGGCCCCGCAGCCACCGTGTCGCAAAAAGGCTCGCGCAGACGTTTTTTCGCCGAGCGAGCGATCGCGATCATCGACGCCCTCATTTATGTTGCGTTACGCGAAAGACGCCGAACCGTTCGCGTTCCCTTTCCGCGAACCCATAAAACCGTGGCTCGAGTTCCTGGTCGGTTCTCGCCCACCGTCGGAGGCTGGCTCGCCATCATGGCGAAAAGGACTGGCAGGCACGCACCTGTGCGCCACGGTCCATAAGGTAGAGAACGCGGGCCTGAAACGCAACACACAGCGCGTCACGCAGGTTCGCGCAGCAGCAGCACACCACACCACACCACACCACACCACACCAAACCACATCACACCACCACCAGCATCAACGCGGGCAGACAGCATTATCTGTCTATCTGCGGTGCGCGTCCGCCGAAGCGAGCCTCGGGGCTGATTTTTATAGGAGGTTCGCGTGACCGCTAGCTAAACGCTTCGTTTTAACCCGCCCAACTCCGCAGCCGCTGGACCGGCTGTCTCCTTCTCACTCTTTCTCCTCGTTTTCACCTTCTTCCCGGTATTCCTCGTCTCCCGTGTTCCCTCTCTCTCTCTCTCTCTCTCTCTCTCTCTCTCTCTCTCTTTCTCTGTTCGTCGCATCACACTCTCTCGCGCGATGTACCATTTCTGCGAGCGATCCCCTTCTGGCGTTCGCGTGGTTCGAGGCTCGCTTCCTCCTCGTCTTCTACGTTCGATTTCATCGGATAGCCGCCGGGATCTCTCGTTCCAACGATTTATTGAGACGTCCACGGTTTTTCTAATATCGAACACCGTCGGTCCGGTCCCATTTGCATTTCCCTTATCCCGGTCCAGGCATCGCGGTTTTCCTGAACGGTACTTCCGCACCTGTGTTACGCCCGTTTCGTCCTTGTACTTCCACCTGTTCCCTCCTCGCCGCCCCGCCGGCGTTTATCATTTTCGTCACGCTAGCTATCGACTCGTCCCCCACCTTCCTCTTTTCGTCCAATTCGCGTCACGCCACGCCGCGACGACGTATGCACAACACTATTGCACACGCGACGCGTATGCACGATCTCGCGCGTCCACGTCCGACACAGCCTACGGGCCGTCCAGCCGCTGATAATTGGCCGCGGTGATACCAGGCGAAAGAAGAAGAGGAGGAAGAAGGAACGCGCGGCGGACCACGAGGCTGCCGACGAGCGGGTAGACAGGGATCGGTTCCCAGGGCAAAAGCGGAAGCGGCTCGCTAATGCGCTAAACGGGTCGTCATCGAACGCCGCGGGGCATACGAGCGTCTTTTTCTCAACCCCATCTAGGTAGCCGACCATTCTCGATCCACCGTTGACTCTGTTACAGGCCGATTAAAAAAGATTTCAACTCCTCGCGGATCTTTTCAGCCAGCCTATTCTATGCCGTAGAGATTGTGTCGAGTCTTTTTCAAGGTCTCTCGTCTTCGATCTCTCTCGAACACGGGGGCAAGCCATTTTCTCATGATCTCCGATTTGCTGATAGCTTCCGGTCCTATATCGTGCCTGACTTAACTTTTGCACCTTATTTTACTGATACACATTATACCGCGATTTCTGTATAAAACACTGTTGTTTTCTCGATTTATGTCCAAAATACGGGTCTAGTCAGGGACATATATTGGCCACTGTTCTTTGATCCACACCGAACGTAGAAAAGGACAGTGACCCTCACGGGGTATACCGCGTGGCAGTGAGGATAGTTCTGGGACTTTTATCGGCTGGATATTTGATACATATATCGAAAAAACATTGTATGTCGCAAAGGCCTGGATGATAAACGTCGCAGGGGTAGGGTATATCTCCTGGACCCGTGTTGTTGACATATATCGAGAATTCACTGTTTACTCGTTAAGAATGCCATGATTAAATGGTACGTCACAATTGTTGTATTTCTCAAGCGTTCCACATAGTCGGCAAAGATGCATATAGGAATACTATTGAATTATACAATGTTTTATACAATGTATTAACAAGTTTTATAAAATGTTTTAACAATTTTTAGTTGTATAGTTATAGTATAGTAGTGGTTTAGTTGTATACAACATACATAAATTTCTTTCTATTTTCAAGAATTCATGAACCACCAAGATGATCTAATCACTGAAACCGTAACATAAATCATACTGCCAGGGGCTAAGGGCGGCAGTGATAATAATGACGGCAGTTGCATAAGGTAAATGACATTTACACAAATGTAGTGACGACCGAAGAAGGGAGAGTTGGTCTATGGCGATCGTTAGATTCTAATAAATATGGAGTCGTTCAACTTGGCAGTAAGGAATAAGAAAAGTCTCGCAGGTCACCTCGAGATAATAATTATGAAATATAATATTCATATAATAATTAGAAAATAGATAAATGGGGAGTAAAGATAGGAGACGGATGGACAAGTACAGGAAGAACCAACACATAGAGTGTCGTAAAAGGTTGTTAATCCCATCGTAAACAAACCAGTCTTTAGCGTTTGTAAACGAAAGTCTTTGTAGTTCGTCGCGTGTACTTGGATCTCCATTGAACGGCCAACAATGCCGATCTAGATCGTAGTTGCAAAAACAAAATAGAAAAAGGGGGGAAGAATAAACATGCATTAAGGAAATCGCAACGTCAATACGTAGCGCATCCAACGGTATTATAGCTGCTGCTTCCGGTCGCCTGAGTATCTTTTTCCTGTGCTTGTCCATAAAAGACGAGGCGGAGCAATAAACTGAAAACTGTGTATTGTGTCTCTCGATCTTCGTAGGCCGGCAAACGACAAGTATTGTGTCGGGGAAGGGGGAAGGGGGGGAGTGGGCAAAGACAAAGCGTGAACGAGGTATTCAGTTGGTCCGAGATTTACGAGTTCAAACGAGAGTCGGGCTATAAAATAATCGTGTTTGAACGGCGTTCAAACAGATTCGAAGGGAACGAGCCGAAGGAATTCACCAATTTCACGACTGTTTCTCGTTCGCGGTGCGGGTTTCTCGATCTCGGAGAGCGAGCCGATTAAAAAGCAATTTCACGGCGGTTCGCGGAGATCGTTCCCTCGGGAGTTTGTTGTTGATACAACCCCGAAGTGGTTCCGCGTTCGCAGCGAATCCCCGCGTCGCGAATTTCCGCGGCACCCGCCCTTCATCCCCCAAACCCTCGGCTCGTTTCGATGCGATGGAATTTCTATGCACCGGCCACTATGCGAACCGGCCGAACGAACGGACGGTCCATTAAGCTTGAAATTGCAGGATGCTTCCAGCAATTATCGTAAACCCCCGTTATGGAGGCTCATGCGGGGAGATCGATCTCTCGACGGACGCGAATGCACATGCGAGCCGGGCCGCGAGGCGAACGGAGCTCGGAGAAGGATTCACTCGGGCAACTTTTATCAGGGACCAGGCACCCGATTATAATTCATCGTCCCCCCATCGGCGCGTCTTAATTACCCGCCTCGAACGTGCTCTCGAGATGGATCGACCGCGGCTTCCGACACGAAAAACACCGGCGTACCGGGCTCCCCGGTCACCGCTCGCGTGCACGTCCCCCCTACGATCGACACCCATCATTTTTGCGGCCATCCTGCGATTCATCCCCTCGGTCTTACCCCCCTTCGCAGAAAGAGCGACCCCAAAAGGGGGTGAAATCGACCTCTGAAAATCCGGCTATTTTTTCTAATTATGTAAACAACTAATATCTGAAAATATCAGACAACTTTTTCTTATCCCATATATGCACTTTGCTTACAACGCGAAATCGAAAAATTGCCGAATTTCCGACGGTCGATTTCAACCCCCTACAGTGAATTTTGGTAGCAAAACATCGTGTAGTACATATCCCCAAAGTTTCGTAATTTTTCGAATTTTTGGTGGTTCGGGATCATTCCTTGCGAGTCAAAATTCAATTCAATTACAAGGACCCGGTGCAAGATCACTATTCCGAAGAAGATCCATATGTTTTGGGGGGTGGGGGGTTAAAGCCGAGCCTGGGGGAGCGTTCTAAAGTGACAGAAGTTTCGGCAGCAGAAGCACCTCGGGTTCTCGGAATACTTTTGGCCGCGTTTTTTCGGCCGCCAACCACCGCGCGTTATAACGGTAATTCCGCTCGGACTGTAATTGAAAGAGAGCAGCAGCGACGCTTAATTGCACTAGGCCGAAATCATCGAGGGAACGACGAACGCCGCAGCCCTCTCCTTCTTCCTCGAAAGTCATTTGTAGCAGACCACCGGTCCTCCCTCCCTCCCTCCCCCCGCGTCCCATAACTCTGAACCGTTGCGGGCAGCTTTTCGCTCCTAAGCTCCAATTATTCCAGCACGGGGTTGCTTAAATCGAAGATCGCCTCGCCGATGACCGTTTCGAGGTTTCCGACTGACATGGAGGCTGTGTTTATCCGTCAACGAGATTACGCTCCGAAGTTGTTCTTAAGTCGACCGTCGGTCTGCCGCGAACGATTTCATCGATCGCGAAAATAAATTGGACGCCTAGGTTCTCTGAAATTTCGACTGGAGGCTGCACAGTCTGTCCCATAAAATATTCCCCGGTGTTTTCACTAATTCGCACTTCCGGCGCTTTAATTTCAATATTAAAATTCAAGGACGGAACGCTTTCTACGAACGCTGTCCAATCAAAGAAAATTGGTTTGCGGTTTGCAGTAATCGTAGTTCTCAAACTAAACAAACTCGAGAATTTCGTTCGACAAGCGATTTTTAACTTTCATAACGCAAAGTGGCACGCATAGATTTTTTTTTTCACGAAGATATCTCAAGCATTCGACACATCAATCAGACGATTAGAATGTTGTAGAGATTGAAGAAATCCGTGACACAGAAACAACGTGCAGCGCGCGGTAGAAAATAGGGAAAACTTTCCGTAAATGTCAAACGACTAGTAAACATGGAAGATTATTGAACGGTGGAAGTACTCCGACGACTGCGAAATTGTAGTTTCAGGAAGAGGCGTCGAACGAACGCGAGAAAACGGATTTTTATACTATTTCCGTACGATGCTAGATCCCGACGATTCGATGGAATGCGTGTGCCAGTCGGGCGAGTGTAAAAATTGCCTCGTAACCAAGCCCGTTTTCCGTATCAACGGCGAAAAATCAGTATTATTCTTCCGACGATCAGATAATTCGCGTTTCACCGTCCGATTCGTCCCGGCGCGAAGATTTCCGTCCGAGCGTCTCCATTGCTGCGTGTCCGGAGCGCGCACACTTCCTGAACAAACACAACGCGTTCACGAGAGCGTGTAATAACCGCAGGAAGATACAAATAAGACCGTCCCATTACACCGATGCAACGTGTTATACATTTTTCGACGGTGTATCGGGGCGGCCGCGGACAATGGGGATACGTGGACGGGGCCGAGAGGCGCACAATACGCGGCGTGTACCGGCGAGAGAGGCAAGATGATAAGTGTGGGTGACGAGGCAACATCCCGAGGAAAAAAGCCCGTAGTTACACCGTAAGTATGTATCTCCTTGATGAGAACAAGGAGGAAAGGACGAGCGGCGCGCCGCCCTCCTATCCTTGTGCAAGCGACGAAAGACGCCGGAGAAACCGAGAGAAGGAGGAAACACGCGAAACCGTCGTGGGACACCGGCGCGTATCGCAATCTCGGCGTACACCGGCGCGAGCAAATGCGACGCGGCTGGAAGTTCACCGCTTTTCAAGGTATTTGCACCGGCTGTCGCCTAACTCACGTCGCGAAATTGCCCGGCAAAAAAGGTATACGCGATCGCCGATTCAACCACGACGCTCGCGTGTTCGACGTTGTCGCGCCGCGCCGGTCCGCCGCGAAATCGAAAGACCGGTCACTACGTTCCAGCAGTCAGCCATCTTAAGGGACAAGGGTAGTCACGGGACTTTTTCGGAGTCAGCAAGTCGATAAATGCTGTATAATTTCCGTTCGCAGCCTTCAGCCACTGACTTAAGATCCGTCTTGGTCTTGATTCGACGGGTCTTATGTCTCTGACTAAACTTGTCACATTTCTTGCTCTGTATTACCGATATTATGAATTCTGACGCCAGAAACGTGCTTCAAGTTTTTCGCTTTATTTCGCAGAGAATTGGGACAAAATATAGCTGAATTTGTAGCTGGAGATATTTTCTAGCGCGCGCTGCTCTCGATTTCGTCCAGAAAACTCATCCAATGGCATAAAAATGTTTGGATTCAACGGCATACACATCGTCAATTTTTGGCCTACTTCTAACGCTTATGTCACTAAATGTCTGCATAATCTTGTCAGATTGTGACCAGCGCACGCTAGATTGAACCTTCCTCTTTCGAATGAGCCCTTTCCCAGGGAAAAACATTCTCATATAAGGACGAAAAGTGAGGCACGCAAAACCATTTTTCTAAATGTGGTCATGTGGTCACTCTACATTATCGCGAATCTACGGAATCTTGACTCGTTGGTTATTATTTCACGCGTATAAGCGTGACCCAACCGTGTACAGTAAAAATATATATTTGTTTCAAGAGGAAACAGGAGTAAAAATATTAAAATATCTGAGAAAAATTTTCTGTGCCTCGTCGTTCCAGCGCAAGGGGTTAATACTTTATCCATCTTCGTGTATTTTTAAAAATCAATTTTGTTCTTAACCCTTTTCGCTCTGACTGTCCCCTTCGAGGCACCTATAGAAATGACTATATTTGAAAACAATTACTAAAACTTACTTTGTGTTTAAAAAATTGTTGAAGTTCAAATCTGGCACCAATAAACACACTCGACTTCATATAGACAAAATGAGAGATCGTGCGTGACGAAAATATTATGAATCGAATGAAATGTCCAAATTCTGGAATCAAAATGGCTTCGAGTGCAGAGCGTTAATGCAGTTGCTCGAACCGAACGTCATTCGGATTTGTACGATCTGAGAGAGTTCAAGAAACAACCTCTGTGACAAACTTCAACTCTGCAATTGTGATTACTACGATGATTAAATTCCTTTGATTTTGGGGAATTTTTGGGGGACGATTAACCGATAGTCAACGCGTGCAAAATGGGGCGATCCTACTGAAGCTTAAAATCTTATGTAATAATCATAAGCAAGACTATTACAAAATCCTTAGACATGGAACATAAACTTTCAAAAACTAGCATTTTACTGAGATTTATTATCGAATTTTTATCTTCTATGTGTAATAGGGATTTTACCAACTTTACTGCAGCAACAAGTCACTTGCAGTTATTTAACATGTTTGCTACCACGGTCGCGCAATTTACACACAGATAGTCAAATAACTATGCTACACTTTGCTATTTAAATTCGTACAATGTTGTATCTACGGCAGTAGAAATCAGGCACATATACCTTATGCAACCAATAAAAACAATTTTGCCTTTAAATTATGACCGCGCGTTTTAACGACAACGAGAACTAGACCTTAGCTAAATTCGTAATAATTTGTGAAAATTGAAGGAGGCTGATTAAGATAATGCCCAGACGGAGAGGTAAAGACTGGGAGCAGCTGTGTTGGGCGAGCATCTTCAAGCATTCATCAAATTAGTGTCTAAGATAAGTTAATAAACCGGCATCGAGTGATTCATCGCTGTGCCCGCCGCTACTTATCTAATCGTTCCACTTTGCGACAGTTTGCGCTTCGTTCACCCTGATGCATGTAATTAATATGTAACATTTTTCCGCGGGCAGGATCGATATACGTACACGGCTGACAGGAGCGTCCGCGGCCGGTAATTACGGTTTATCGCGGCCCTCGACGTTATCATTAAGCATCGGCGAGTAATTGCTCTGTCTCCGGCGCGAACGCGTCGCGTCTAACTGGACTTTTGCCCGAGTAATTTGCTCGATCGTAGATGACGGTAGGATGTTATTACGCGAGCACACCTTCGCGGTGCTGCGTGGGCTTCAGGTGCATGAGAAACACCGCGCCGGGCGGCCGCGCATCTTCCGTCCTATCGGCACTTATCGCAATCCGCTCGAACCTGATCCGATGCGCTTTCTACGTTCTAAATACTTCTAACTGCACAGCTTCCGCATATTATGCTAATCCGATCGGTGGACAATTTCAATTGCTCACCTACATTTCCATCCTGTTTTCATTGAATTCCCGATCTCGCGATACCGTAAGAGACGCGAAAGACGACCGATTCGCTTTTCAAATCGAGTATTTCGATAAAAGTATTCCGGAGATCTTGCTCGTACTGGCTTCAAGGTTACCAGTTTAGGGAAACGATGGAATTCCTCCCTGCAACATGTACGCTTCCGCTTCGGCCGCCATGACGCGCGGCAGTGGCCGTCGACCCTTTAAATTCCGCCGGAGAAGACTGTTTTCCGGCTAAACCCTCCATCCGAGAGCAACCATGCATAAGATGTTTTGTGTTGCTCGCAAGAATACGAACAACATAAAAGAAGAACGAAGCCGCCAGGGCTACGTTAAAATTTCGAGACTTAAATCCTGTTCTCGGTGATCTACGATCCGGTGCAGAAACAGCGTATTTGTTAACCGTTTGCAGTCCTATATCGTGCTCCACGTTAACTTTTGCACCGATAGCTACTTGTTCAACTTATCTACGCTGCGTTCATCGATGATACCACAGCTGGATGGTATGTGAAAACGATTGTAATTAGCAATCACGCGACGTCGAAGCGAGTTCTGGAACGAAATGGAGCAAGCGCTTCGAACCGCAAAGGGTCAAATATTTGGTAGGATTATCGAAATTGAAAACTGACAAAGCGGTGATACCCCGTCGGACTCATTAGCCGCGCGACAGCGTACATGCCCGTATGAGTCGAATACGGAAGAGAAGAGCGACTCGGTTGTCGCGAATAGGGCAGATAAAGCGTACACGTACCTGTATGAGGTGGGCAAGGAACAGGACGTAGGCGGCGGCCGCCCTCATGTCTTCCCTCGAGGAATCCCTCGACTACCGCATCACCATTCCCCGTGGGTCACCTGCGGTCTTCCCGAGCCACTCCGGCCGCGAATGATTTATCAACGGCGTGTATCTGTGTTCCGACTTGGTATTCCTGAATCGATCGTTGCAACACTCGTCACACCCGTATCCACGATCTCGATCGGCCGGAGATCCGCCCGCCGCGATCGGCACACTATACACTTCTATCCGACGCTACTTCCGGTCCACGCACACACCGTACATACGATCCACTTGGTCTCACGGTTCTCCACTTTGTTGTACCGACTCGGGACGGTTCGCCGCGCCGCGCCGCGCCGCTCCGCGGTGTTCTCGATCCTGCCGACGACGACGACACTGTTACACACCCGTTTAACACTCCCAGAGCCGGTGTCGGTTCCTGACGCGCACCACGACCCGGTGTTCGTGTATACTGTCCACCGGTTTTTCTCTGCCGCGGCTCGCCTCCGCTTAGGCTCTCTTTCCAAACGTACAGCAGAGAATGCAACGGCGCTCCGAGATGTTTACGCGCTAAGAAGCGACGAGACAGGTACCTTTCCCTCGCGCGCGCGATCGAGCGATATCGCCCCGCGGGATCCTCTTCTCGTGCTCCCCCTTTCTCCCGATCGTTTCACTTCGGGGGCCCCGACGATTAATTGCACCGTGCGCCGCCGCGGTTGTTTACCGTGTCCCCTCTTCTCGGATCCTGTAACCCACTTCGAGGCTCGCGAACCTGACACGTGGTCGTGCGAAAGATCTCCGTATACACTGAACAACACGTTCTCTCCTGTGGGGGGTGGGGGGGGGTGGATGAGAAGATCAGAGTTCTGGCACGACCATAAACCCCTCGACACAGTTCGCTCGGTCACCGGTCACTGTGTTCGGACTGCTCAAATCGACGGAACAACACGAGCACCGGGAACGAGAATCGTACGACAACCCCTGAAATCCAACGGTCACAGTCCTCGGGTCACACTCCGAAGATCATGGATCGCACAACGGTTAATCCCACCGAGTCACCGAGTCGATCCACGACGAACCAGTGCGTAGGACACAGTGCGAAATCCTTCCCGCGTTGGGGGCCTAGCAGAGGGATCGGTGTGGTGGCCTCTCGAATCCAACCCTGTCACATGCGCAGCACAAACGGTCGCGATAAACACGCGTCGCTAAACTGTCCGGCTTCGGTCGTCCCGGTGTGTCAGCGTGTCTCCCTCTCGGAAGAACAGGTGTGTAGATCGGAGCACACGCGCGCGCGTGGCCCGTGTACGTACGCGCACCTTCCCGTCCGTTGGTTCCTGTGTGCGCGGTGCACGCGTGCGTGTACGGTCGCGCAAACACGTCTGTACAGTCGGTTGCGTGTGCGTGTGTGTGTGTGAGAGTGTGTTGCGCACGCTGGAGCACGGAAACACAGCACCTCCGCGGGGTACACGAGTCGGTCGCTCCGGGGATACTGAGTCGGAGCCGCAGGCCGGCCTGCGGGCCTCCCCCTCCCCCTTGGCTCGACCATACTCTCGTTCGCTCTCTCTCCCTACCCCGTGTCTTCTTTGCTCTAAGCCGCTCTCTCCCCCTTCCTCTCTCTCACTCGGTCTCGCTCCCTCCCTCTCTCTCTCTCTCTTTCGCGCGCGCTAGTCCCCTACCCCCGTGATACTCCCTTCCCGCCCAACCTTCCCCACCTTCTCCTCCGGGAGCATCAACGACTCCCACCATCAAACGGGGAACTACTCTTCGCCCCGACCGACCCATGGATCCGTTCTCCTCATCGTTGCCTCTTTATACACGTTTGCTTGGCCTCTCTCGTATGTCCAGCGAGCCTCTTGCTCCCATCCGTTTGTATCTCTCTTTCTCTCTTTCTCTTGCTATGTGTGTCCGTCCGCGCGCGTACACCTAAAGACACCCGAGAGCTCTCCGGGGCCCCCATGTATCCGCGTCTTCGTGCAACGCCGGTGTGTATACGATTGTGTACAGGGGAATTGCCGGGGTAATGATGTGTTGGTGCACGAGGAGAGGATTGTCTCCTTCTCTGTTCAATCCAGCGGCAAACCACCGATGTTCGCCTTTCTAGAAGGCATTACACGATGGTACACTTGTGCCCCGCTTGGTCCGTGGATGCTGGGGTCCCTCGCTCTCTCGAGAAGAAGAAGGTACCCGCGAGAAGACCGCCTGTATATCTTACGATCGGTTTCATCGCGTTGTGTATTCTCACCTCGGACCGGGGGGCTCCGATCGAGTCGTTTGCACGACACACCGGGGCCCAGGGGAACGGACCCCCGTGGGTAGGGTGGGGGTCGATCGGTGGAGGGGGAGAGGGGAGGCATTGATACGGATTTCGTGGATCGGTGGTCAACGGGTTCCCATGGCCGTGTTACGTGCGCGGAAACGGTCCTCGGAGGGCCATCGAGATCGGAGCGTTCCCGAGGAAGCATCCAATTTTCGTTCCCGGTGATCCGAGAGCCACGGGAATTCGAGTTATTAAATGTACGGTTACGTTGACGATAATGATACGTGGCCGGAAAGAGAGGAGAGAGAAAAAACGAAGAGAGTCAGCGAAAGAGAGAGAGAGAGAGAGGGATGCACACTGTCCCGTGGGAGAGAGATTCTCGGTAGACCAGGTCGAGGGGAAATTATGTATATTCCGGAAGAATGATTTCGGCCGATGAATAATGGATAAGTCCTGTCGCGTGTCCACCGTCATTAACCGACTATCGGGACACGGTAATCGGCTCTCGCGAGAAATGCCATCGGCGCGGATCGTCATTGAATTTCTGCCCCCGTATACGTCGACGTTCCACGTAATTCGCGTGTCGAGTTATCGCGTGAACCAGAGGGACACGGCCGGTTAAACGGCAATAAATTATCGTCGCTAACCGAGGACCGTCTTGGCCGGACTCGATTCTAGTCGCGTTCCCGTCGAGAGGTCATTCCGCGAATCGAACCGCGCGGGAATCGGTAAACGTTCCCGCGGACATTTTCGCGCCGCGTCGAAAAGCTTCCCGACACGTTCAAGGCGAACCCGATCATCGATATCCGAGGGGCCCGCTCAGCGTTCTAGACGATCAAATTCGTTTTACCGTGCCCGGGCTGCTATGTGCGTCCGCGGCAATCACCTACCGGCCGATTGCAGACATCTATCTCTGCCCGGGCAAAAACGAGCGGCCATTTAACGAACCCCGCGGCGATCGAAATTAAATTTTCGCGATCCTCCCGGCAGCCCTGATCATCCACTCGTTACAACACCGAGGTCAGCATCCCCTGAAAGAACCTGTACCTACCGAGACGATACGCCGCGCTGCGGTTCGCCTCGGCGTCTGCGAGTCCGTCGCCGGTTCCCTCTCTGTCTGTCGAGCGGATCCGCGAGCATCGTACCCCAACGTTGCCCGTGGTAGCGTGGCGGTATGGTGCACTGTGGTCCACGGGACGGATGGACGAGCAGACGAACGGACATCGGTAGTGGGATACTGCGCGGTGGATGCTGCTGTTGCCGCCGCCGCCGCCGCCGCCGCCGCCTGGTCCATCTTTCTCTTCTTCGTTCCCTCTCGTCTTCTCTCCCCGCGTGTTCCTCCCTGCCGCTGATCGTGTCGTCTCTTTCTACCATCGGGCCGCTCATCCTTCATCTTCTTCCGTCTGCCTACCGCAGCCGGGTATCCCGCTCCATCTCTCCTCGCCATCTCCGTCTACCACCGGGGACTGGCTTACTACTCGAGGGGCCAGAGTTAGCCGGCGGGCATCATGGTGGCTACACCGCTGGCTGGCTTCTCGCGTCTCTCGAAGGCTCGCAAGAGAGTGTGCCCCCCCGAGGGTCAAGGAACTCCCTCGGGAACAGGTTCACCTCCTCCTCTCCCTCCATCGAGGTTCCCCTCCACCTCGCTTCCACCTTGAGCCGCCCTATGCCCCCTCCGGTTCGTACCTTAGGGTTTTACTTATTTTCTCTTATTACCGCTGCTGAGCATGTGGCCACGCTTAACGCGCTCGCGAGCGCGGCCAAGCGCACACGCTGACCAACGAGTTCGCGAGTCTCTGTGTGTGCATGTGTGTGTGTGTGTGTGTGCGTCTGTATACATGTACGCAGGTTAGATGGTACCGCGTTGGTCCAACTCAGAGGCCCGTCAGTCTCCCTCGACCCCTCCGGGCCCTCCTCCGCCCCGTTCGTCCTCCTCCTCGGGCTGTTTTCTCTCCTCTTAGGACTCCTTAGGTACTCCAATATGTGAGCACATTATTACAAGCGCAACAGAGGCTACCCAGCCGAGGAGAGGGTTCCAGCAAAGGGGCCCCCGGGCCCACGGAAGGGGGCTAAAGTCGAGGCGAAACGCACACGCGCTTCTGGGCGGACGGAGAAAGCGCGCGAGCGTACACGCAAGGGTGTTTAGGTGAACCCACCATCCGCGCCAACCCCTTCCTCCCTCCGTACGTCCGTGGTCCAATCGCCCTTCACCCCTCTACGCCCTATTCCCTTCTCACTTTCCTCTCTCGATCGTTTGCCTCGCTCCGCGGCTCGTTTCTTCTCCTCTCCGCTCTCTCCTCTCCTTCTTTCTCATCCTCCTCGTCGTTCTGGCTGTCCCACCGGCTCCTCTCGCCGAGAGAGTCAGATACCAGATTCCACCTGTGCTGCCTGATATCTTGCCCGTTGCTTGCTGCCGTGCTCATCCGCCTTGTCTTCGTTGTCTCCCCTCGTGTCGTGAGATCGTTTCGAATTCGTCCAGGGAGTTCCCGGACTTTTTTACGTCCCTCGGACGCGGCCAAATGGGAGAAACTGTTGCGGAACAAGGATGTTCTACCGGATGATCCCTTTCAGGAATTTGATATTCCGCTCGTACCCCGATAAGCGGTCTCCTCCTCCCCTCGTCGGACTTCTGAATCGCTTACAGAATTTTCTACTTTGCATTCGCTCGCCTCTAGCACGGTCGACTCGGTTCGGCCTTTCCGTTACCGATGCGCGTGCGTCCCTGTTCTCTCTTCCAAAATGTTTCGCATCGTTTTTGATCTTTTCGGAATGATTCCATCGACCTCGGAGTTTTCTTTTTCTTGGCAGCGACGCGACGTTTCGGGACGACTTCGTCTCGGAACGTTTCCCGCTCATTTCCATTCCGATTATTCCCGCAGGCATTATCCGTCAGCTGGTTTACCGAAAGGCCTTTCGCGAAATTAAGGCGTAATGGATACGCGACGGGATACAAACCGCGCGGGCGCATACGCAGAAGGATTTTAATGATCTTTCTTCAGGTATTCGTCGGGTAGCCATAGATACCAGATTCCACCTGGGCCGCTTCATGGAAATCAACCGCCGCTCGTGGCTTCTTGCCGGACGAAGAAGCTTCTGTGCCTGATAGCTTGTCAAGAAATTGGTGTCCGTGGAGAGGAAAGCTTTTAGGAAGATGAACGACTCGCTGCAACGAACATCTCCTTTCAAAACGGACGGATGCCGTGCAACAATGGAGCTTTGCTAGCTCACGGTTCGGAAGCCACGGGCGAATGTCGATAAAAGATTGAAGATGGCAAGCGGAATTGACGAAAATTCGCCTACTTTGACCCTGTTTCGTAACCGCTGGGACCTTTGTTGCCGGTCGTTTCACATACTTTGCCCAACACTGACCTCGTCACCTGTGAAAACATTCCAACTTTCTACTCGCTTTTGGTCACTGCTTCAAACTTTTTCGGCCATTTTTTACCTTGCGATTTCTTATCTTAAGCGAATTGCTTTTAGTCTACTGTGAACATGCTATTAACATGGTAACACGAATAGCCGCCATTTGTAAGAAAAAATTAATTTTCTGTTCGTAAATCGGACTTTATTCTTGGTCTGGAAGAAAGAGGATTAATGTTGGTAGATTTGCAAATAGCTATAATATAAATAGAATAATCCATAAATCGTAAATGCAGTTGGAGCTCTTACTTAACCATTACGTACTATACACACTAACATACACATTCACCATAGAAGATCTTCCGAACCGTTAATAATTATTGCATTATTACTATATCGCTGATTGTAGGCATTTATGGCAGAAACGACTAGGAAGAACACAAAACCGTAAAAACAGAAAAATTTCCAAATATTGTTGTGTTACTTTCAACCTATTGGACCTGTTGAGGACGGAAGTAAATTTTTATTTTACCCGGCTGGTTGTAATTGAGGTAGACAATTTTTAGGTTGTGACAGCTGTAAGTATAAATAAAGTACAATTTTTCTTCTTTTTAAACTTTAAACTCGTTTTCAAAGTTGACGCCGCGGTAACTCAAAAACTATTTGGCCAATCAACTTCAAATTTTACAATCATTTCGTTTGTAATATTTCTCAGAACGTGAACCTAAAGGTTTAAACAAACCATTGATTGTAACCACGTAAAGGGCAAATTTTTACACCATTCAAGATTCAAATTCTTACAATTTTTAAATAAATTGACAACCAATTTTATCGGTCCGTTTCAAGTAATTATCAATCGGCTCCGTGCGGCACCTCTTAGAAAAACCTACTTGCGATGTTGCGCTATTCCTTCTGTATTTGTCATAATTTCATCGTCATAAAAGTTTTTGAAATTTCTGAAGAATGTACTGAAAGGATTAGCGTATTGATCCCGTTGCAATGTGTTGAGGATATGATAGGAGCGGAGTTGTTCTTATCACAAAACACAGCCTCAGTGAATGAATTAACTTTAGATAAGACTTGGAAAAACGCCCACCTCCCTTTCAACGCATGACCTACGCCATTCTATTCGTTTTGACATGCTGAACACAAAATGTACTTGTCATGTTTGGCGCAAATGAAATTTTTTCGCTTCATTTCGACTTATGACGTACACTCCACTGGGCTTTTCCAAATTGTCACATTGTAACAGCGGAACCGACGCCGAGGTCCCGACATTCCTAGACGCGAGTTTTCCTTACAATATGACTATTTTATTTGGACACAACGAATTCCTAAAAATTGCTAAAAAAATAAGCCGTTTATCGGGACTTCCCTTCTCAAGGAAAGTGGCCGCGTTCCGAAAGGAGGAAAGCTAAGAAGAGGTATCGTTTGACATGCATGTCACGAAACTGGCGAGGAGGAACTCTGTTCCCCCGGTTCCGTTAACCGCGAATACACGTCAGATGTCCTTTTGACACGGCACGCTAATTGCTCCGCTGAAATCGCGTGCCCGTTACGCAAACCCGCGAATTAAAAACCGCATTCCGTGCCACTGCTCGGCTCGTCTTAAAACCGCGTCGACTCTCGCTGAATGTATAAAACCACGGGCATTAGCATCACCTCGGTCGAACGAATTGCCCGACCCGCTACGCTGTGCCGTAAATTCGTTTCAACCCGGAGAAAACGGCGCGAAAAGCGTTATTTGCATTCGCCGATCAAAATCGTCGAGCACTATCCGATCGATTCCTCTTGTACGTACAAGGGGCGCGAAGGGAGAAGTAGAGAGAGAGGGTTCTTCAGGAGTGACGACGATTCATTAACCTCTAATAACACGTTGACCGTTCCCCTGTAGGAACAGCCGGGAAAAAAGGAGCCTCGCCCCCGTCGCCCGCCCCCTTTCCGTAACAATGTGTAATTTTTGGGACCCCGGGTCGGAGAACACCTTTGCATCGGTGCTCACGCGAGGACACACGGCGATTTCATGAATTAATAATGCGTCCCGGCAAAACGTATTATTCAGCAAATTACACGTTCTTTCTATGCGGCCGTCTTCGTCTTCGTCTCCGTGGTCGTGGCTCGCGCTAACGCGCCTCGGAATCGGACACGGAGCGCGTCGATTCGTAATTGTATTCATCCCGGGACAAGAAACGGCCGGCGGAATCAAGCCTGACGCGTATAGGAATACGAGCCTCTAATTCGTTCTTTGAAAAGACGCGCGGTCCCCCCGTGGCCTTTCAGACTGTTCACGAACTCGGGAGGGGGAGGGGGAAGGGCAGAGGGAAATGTGGAAAGACGCATGTCGTACCGTTAATTCAGTGACGTTGTCAATAACGATCGGACGGAGATGTATAGATGGATGGCCGGATAAAGGAGGGAGATTTATCGACGGCCCGGCCGAACGTGGGCCACGTTTACCCGGGGCCCTGCGCGCAAGCAACCCAAAAAAACTCAACAGTGCGATGTCGATGCTCGCCCCTCCTCCCCTGAAGAATTGCCCTGTGTGCCCTACGCGAAGGTATTATACTTTGCCCTCGAAACGCCTCGAGGTAGAGCTTTATCAAGCACGGTAGGCTTTAATTCGGGTAGCCGCGACATTGTTCGGACTCTTATGGGAGTCGTTGGAATATTAATAATTTTCAAAATTATCCGTTTCCGACCGAAAACCCATAATACTTTTTTTTTTTTAAAGAAAAAGTGAAAGATAAAAGTAAAAAGATTGAAGCGATCTTCACTATTTTATTAAATAGAAATCTGTTTGCTATTTTTTTTTTATTGCATTTTATTGTCGTACAATTGCTGACCAACCTTTGCATCCAGGTGTTGGCGGCATATATAGAGAACTCACTATTTGCTATTTTCTTTATTGCACTTTATTGTCGTATAATTGCTGACCAACCTTTGCATCCAAGTCTTCGCGGCATATATAGAGAAATCACTGTTTGCTACTTTTTTTATTGCAATTTATTGTCGTACAATTGCTGACCAACCTTTGCATCCAGGTGTTGGCGGCATATATAGAGAACTCACTATTTGCTATTTTCTTTATTGCACTTTATTGTCGTATAATTGCTGACCAACCTTTGCATCCAAGTCTTCGCGGCATATATAAAGAAACCACTGTTTGCTACTTTTTTTGTAATTGCATTTTATTGTCGTATAATTGTTGATCAACCTTTGTCTGGAAATTTGTTTTATCAGGTTATCGGAAATGCGTGAAATGCGTCACGCGATGCATGCGTTACGTTTCGGCAATTTTCTCCGATTCGGGCAGAGATGGCCGAAGAAAATTAATTGCCGTTTAAAGTGTAATATGTCCAGAAGCAATGTTCCAAAAATCAGAGAGATACGTTTGCGCATTGGGAAGATACAGGGGCGACAACACAGGTGCAACACGCGATGCACACGGCTACCGATCCGGACGCCTCGGGAGTGCACTCGGCTACCGCGTGCATACGTCTCGGAAGTGCGAGCATTACGTTTCGGCCAGTTTCTTCTATTCGTGCGAGGTCGGGCAAATATGATGGATTACTACTTAAAGATTAATGTGATCAGAATTAATATGCAAAAAGTCAGCTAGGTACTTTGCGATATATGTTTAAAACTGGAATCGAAGTTGATAAACATTTAACATGAAGGATTGAGACAAATTGTTAATATTTTCAAAAAATTTTTGTAGGATTTGATAGGCCTCATAATACCGAACATAACTGGTAAAAATCAAATGAATCGAGTAAACATTCAACGTTTCATATTCCATTTACGTTTCAGTTCTAACCATGAATTCATATATTTAATAAAAATTGCTTGTAGTATTGCAAACTGCATTATATTACTAATGTTTTACGACAAAAATTTGGACTTTGTTGCTTCGGGACCAGGCGGTGACTTCAAATGCTGGTCCCGATCAGCCCCAAATAGAATAGAGAGATAACTCGAAAATTTTTCGGGGGCCGCATGTCTAGGTAGTTCTCGGTAGTCCGTCGGAGATGCAGCATCAAAGCGGGACAGAGAAATCGTTGCGCGCGGAGGCACCGAACGAGTCCAATTTCGAGCAATAATCAGCGAAGAAAAAGGTTCTCGCAACCCTAGGTAGTGAAGTTCTTGCATGGAGGCTCGCATTACGAGTATTCGGAGCGGGGACCGCCCGGGGCGCGCAACGAAGCTGCTTTTCGGGGGCAGCAAAAAAATTTGTAATTACACGGGGCCCGGGTTCTTCCCGTTTCGTCGTTAAAAGGGGCGGGGACCGGGACGTTTGCTCCGTAATAATCGAATCACGTCGATGACGTTCGGGGTCTGTCCGCCCCCCCTCCCCCACCCCTCTCAGTCCCCGCCGGGTGATCGTTCAATTTTCAGCGGCGAATCGCGACGAGTCACCGTTTCTGCGCGCGTCCACGTTCCCGCGGCTCGAGGGGGCCCCCGCGATAAGGGGCCCCACGCCGGGCCCCGGGTTAATTAATGGCGGAGAAAAGGGGGGCGAGATAAGGGCTGGCAGGGGGCTCGAGCGGTGCGTGCGTGATTTCGCGTGATGTACCGGACCTCCTCCGTGCTTTCTTCGTGGTGCTCCCCCTCTCCCCCCTCCTCGCCATTCCGGGCCCCCCTCTGAATACATATTGTGCTCGTTAAACGAAATAATCGCGCGTGGATCAAAGTAAAAATTCGAGTAAGGACCTATCTAATCTTTCGAAGCCGTGGCGGCGCATCCAGGAACGACGGGCCCCGTGGCTCGATCATTAGTAGGCCCAGCCTGCGTGTCTCACCGAGATATTCTTCGTTATCTCTGCCTCTCCACCGATGCGACCACCTTTTCTCCCTCCCTCTCACCCCCCCTCTCTCTCTCTCTCCCTTTCTCCTCTCTGTATTCGAAGAGAAGGGAGCCAGATAACAGGGGAGGAAGTCGATCAGAGGTTTCTAATTAAAGATTTAACGAGCGACGATCTCGACGGACATCGAGACCAACCGACCCGACTCGATAGTGATTTTTTTTTTTTTTTTGGTAGTAATCGAGGGATATCGAGTGTTCGATCCGACGGTGAATTTGTAATCGGACGGGAAGTCGATTCCGATGATGTTCAGTTTCGAGGAACTTTATGTCTCCCGTGTCCCTATTCTGGTGAGAACAAGGAGCCCGAGATCTCGATCCTGTTGATACGTAATTCGTCCGCTTTCTCGAAAGAGGTTAACGAATCTGTACTTTCAAACCGACACGCATTACCACTTTCTTTACGTGTGGTTACGGGATCATTAGTTTTACGGGAGCGTGATTACATTTATAATTAATGTGAACTTTACGATGCACGTGTTCGACTTCGAGGCTCTGGTCAAACCGGGTCTGTACAAGTATGCATTATGACGAATGAATTCGAATAGGCGAGAATTGAGCAAGAGATCGCTTGAATTAAGGAAGTGACCGAATTTAATGGGGGTACACATGTGAGATTAAAATTATTGGTGAAATTAACAATTTCTTTTCAGTAATTGAATACAATGAAAATATCTTTATAGGGAATATTGAACGACACCTAGACTTACTTTTATATTTTTTACCATCTTGATTTTTCACCAGTGTTTACTCGATATATGTCCAAAACACGGGTCTAGTCACGGACATGTATCGACCAGGAGATACTATTCTCTGATTCTCGGCGACCGAGGTCTCTCGAGCTTCCTGGCCCCTCGCGAGGTATACCCCGCGGTAGTGGGGACAGTTCTGGGACTTTTATCGCGGAGGCATTTACGACATATACAGGGTGAGGCACCAACTATCTAGAATAACTTCGAAAGTACGATAGTAGCAGAAAAGTTTTCGAAACAAAAGATGAATGGAACAACAGGAGCTGTAATATGGCGTGAATCTTTTTTTCGTAGGTGGAGTCGCTTCAGAAATGTGAAGGTCACCTTTGTTTTTTTAAATAGAATGCTATGTTTTGGTGCCTGTTTTCTGATGGAGTCCTGCCTTCTATACAGAGTAAACTCTGTATTTACCAAATGAGATCAGACATAAGTCTGTGTCCTTTCCAGTCTATCTCGTTCAAATGTTAGCTTGCGAAAAGACCCGTTAGCTTGCGAAAATTTTAGCATTAATTCCACCTATTTTGTATTACATGTAAAAGAGGCCCACGGTGGCGACGCGGCACTGAAAGTGTCGATCACCGTATAATTCGTCGTTTGTCGATCGGGTTTCAGCTGGGAGTCGTTCGGAATCGAGTGGATAAAATTCGACGGTTCGAAACAAAGCCGGGACCGAGCAACGTTGAACTCGGGCAAGGAGCACGGGCCGATCGATTCGAGGAGGCACAAAAGAATCCAATTTAACGGAGGTCGGTAGGATTCAGCTCGGGGAGAGCAGCGTCGTTAATTCCATCGGGGCAGCGATCGATCGATCGGCCGGTCCAGCTCGTCGCCAGCGGTGTCCGCTTCTTCTCCGGCGATCGTTAGTTAAAATCCCATTAGTCCCGGCGAGATCCCGGTTTTCTGGAGGACCCGTCCGTCCGTGTCAGCCGTGTAGATGCCACCGACGTGATATATTGGGAGCGAGCGAGCTGGCCTTTTTAACGAGGCCCTCGAGTGTCGCGCCTCGTGGGAGACGATTTTCGGTCTCGTTCGAATCAACAGGTGTCTCCTCTACCTGCCGCCACGTTCCTCGCATTCGTCCAGCTTTGTTTAATTATTACACACGAATCGGTCGGCACGAGGGCTAAGAAGAAACCCATTTTACCGATTAAAATCTCTTTCTTTCGTCGCTGGAGAATTTCTCTTTCGAACCCTGTCGCTCGAATAATCTATTATCGGGAAGATTGGCTATCTTTCTATGTGTCACTAATTTTTGTTAATGATGTCTCTTTTCGTATCGTGCATGGTTACCTCTGAAATCTTTGCTTAAGACGTTCGCTACTACCGTTTGCTTCACTGCACTGTTCAAATGTTTTATTCTTTTGCAATTTTTGGTCGAACGACAATCGGAAGTAGCCCCATTTCTGGTTGAACAACCTGATCGCTTCAACTGTAGATGATTATGTGAATATTGAAAATTCAGTGTTGCCAAACGATTGCAACACTGCATATGTCAAAATGACATTGGGACAAAATTGACATAGATTTATATCAATCAGATGAATGCTCGTGGAACGTTAGAAGCGATTCATATAAAAATTGCAATTTGAAAGGAACAGTGATGGAGGAGATAAAATTTTAATCATGTTACACACTCCATTAGCCATGATTGAACAGCAAAATGTCGGACGTTGACCATGTAAATATTTTAATTGAACGACTCGTGATTGATCGACTCAATCGTCCAAGACAATTTAACAGAAGAGAGTTATAGATTCTCTGAATATTATACCGTGTACTATGATATTAAGTAGCAAAGTGTGTAGTATTAATATTAATATCTTTGAGTAAATTGCGATAATTATCGTTGTATGTACGCTTATGTCGATGGTAGCGGACGTGTTAAACCTGTTTTACTTATCGAACTCGTTTGTTTTTATTACCCTTTTAACCGAGTCATTTTGCAATCATGAACGCATACGAAGACGTAACAACGTGTAAGTAAAATTCAGGTAAAAATCTTATCGTGATCAATGTAAATATAATGTAACTTATACCAATATGGGCACTACGACACAATTAAGCGAATTATTCATGGAAAAAACGAAGAATGCCTGAAGGTTGCTGGCGAACTTCAATAACGAATTAACTCGTCTCGAATAATAAGGACAAAGATGCGAATGGGGAAACATAACTTTGTAATTACAACCATGAAAAAGTGGAATCTGACACCATTCGAATAATACAGTGAATTCTCCATATATGTCAACAACACGGATCTTGCCAGTGTCGTTTATCGTCCAGGAGGCCTCTCGAGCTACGTGACCCCCCCCCCCCCTGGGAGGGGGTATACCCCGCGGTAGTGGGGATAATTCCGCGACGTTTATGATCCAGGCCTCGGCGACATATATAGAGAAATCGCTGTAGCCACGATAGCATAGATAATGCGACCTCGCAAGGGGTTAAAGAAAGTCCGGACACCTCCAGAGACCAAGATCGAGAGATTTCCACTTTTAGTGGCATTCAAGACGTCCGTTCGAGCACATCAAAGCGAGTGACCTATCAATTACCAGCCGGATTCTTGAACCCGATACTTATCCTCGCAGTAAATTGAGCGTTCACCCCCGAAAAGCGGCGGATCCCCGTGAAAATTGTTAGACGGCCTCTTAGGTGGCGCTCAGTCGGTTATTAACGAGCAGTGTCCGTTCTTCGTTAAGAGGACAGAGGTAAAGATCGTACTCGATAGACCCCGGGGCTCCGGGATTTCGGAGTTCGACGACGCGACGACGCGTAGATGTTAGATTAGCCGTGAAATTGAAGGGAGCACCTGTGCGCGCCCTGTCCTCGGAAGGCTTGGAAGAATTTTCCAGGTAATCGCCAGGTTTCACCGATCATCCGTTATCGCGCGCGAGAGCCTGCCGCGCGGCATAAATATCGAAAATATTTTGAATACCCGAGGGAAAGTGGTGATCACTCGAAAATGTGTCGTCGCACAGTGGAACGACTATGGAAAATCACGTGCCAGTTGTCTCCATTGGTTTCGTCACTGATCGCAATAGTTTATAATTTGCATGTCGCACCGGATTCTTGTCGGCCGCAACAATCAAGTTATCTCGTGATAAAACGTGATTATTGTTTGTTTTTGTTCCTCTAGAATTTACACGATACAGCCGTTTGATAACGTTTTAAATGTTACAGATATACTGTGGAATACGAAAGTGTTCAAACGTCCTTTAATCCTTAGCAGTCGAATGGCGACTGTAAGGTGTCATTAAGAATTGCTATATCATTGATTCAAAATATTTTTTACGTTATTAAATTTGTTTGTATTTAACACGTTAACTGCCACGTGTGACTGACAGTGATTTCTTACTAGGTTTAGACATTCATTTTTATTGTGACGTATCCAGATAAATCGAATTTTATTAAGATCTTTAGAATTCAAAGGGGTTAAAACAGCAACCCCTGTAATACATTTAAAATGTCTAGTTTCGCTTTCGTTAATTAAATTACTCTGATTTTGTAAGAATCTCTGGGAACGATATATGGCACTTAACGTGTTAATAAATTACTAAACATTTCAGTATTGTACGAGTAAATTGCACCATTTTCGTATGTATAACATGAACAAAAAATTTATAGAAGGGAAATATTCTAGGTCGGAAGGAATGTTTCGTTTTGGAGTTAAAATAGCTTCCAGTGCAAAGGGTTAAATCAGAATAACTTTTTCAAAATTTGCCCAAACGACTTGACTTTTTTCGAACAATTAGAAGCATTGATCTACCAAACGACATGCAAACAAGATTTCGAAAAATTGCGATCGGTAGGAATTGCGAAACTGCTACTACTGTTGACTGGGAACATTGTATACGCAACTGAATGTGTACGTTGATCGGTGATAAAGGGAAAATTGTTTACTGTCCGAATATTAAAGTGACTCGGTGTACATCGGGAGGAATTCCTAGTCGCAGGCCCGATTTTCACACGCGGTCGGGAGCTGCGGTTAATCGCGCATGCATCCTGCGACATAGGCGCCATCCTCGGTATCCTCGAGATCGGCGAACGATTTCTGGACCGTCCTGATACGTTATGAGCGGATTCCACGTGGAATCTGGGAGGGAGGGAGGGAGGGAGAGAGAGAGAGAGAAAGAGAGGTCAGGAACTATATATCGAGCAAGTAACCACCGATATGTCCCGGCGTAGTTACGCGTTCTCAATAACGTAATTTATAAGGGCGATACCGGGTGCCCGTTCGTTGCTCAATTTTCCCCGGGGAGTTTCGATTCCGGGATTAATAATGGCGGCTAACGACGCTGGGTGCTTTCAACGGGACCTCGGCGGAACGGCTCCGGTGAACTATAACTTATAACGACGACGAGGGGAAGCGGTTCGGTAAATAACGAGCCGACGGATTGTTAGTTTTCAGATTGAAATCGTTCGGCCGCTCGATCACTCGGCCGAGCTGCACCGAAGTTTCACGGCGAGGTAAAACTTGGAATGCGGCACGGTCGAACCGGCGTTATTGTGCTTGCGATCGGCGCAATTTGGTTTTTATCGTGCCACCGATCCCCTCGCTGTTCTTCTGTGACGTGTTATGCCGGCTCCACACTGCTACACGAACGGTTCTACTCGGCGTGGACCCGGCATTAGGCTCGCCGCCCGCACTCGCACTCTTCTTGTTGCGAATTATGCATTGCTGCGCCGCGAGAATATTCCTTATGGACTATTTTAATGCGAGCCGGCCTGACTTTTATGGTCGTCAATATCGGCTCGATGCCCTCGGTCTTGAACGCTTTATGTACCGCGCCGCGGATCAAAAAAATATGGAAAATCCTCTTTGCGGTGATATATAAAAACCGTGATCAGAGCAGAGTCAAGTTATTCCTACGCGAACAAGCATCGCGACGATCCTGCGCCATCGTTGATACGCGCTAACTCTGTATGATCGATAGAATTAGGTGGAGATTTAATGTAAAGTATAATTTTTTTATTTAATTGTAATGTATCTGCGTTGGCATTAAATTGAATTATTCGTACGAAATAACGAATGGTAAAGCGTGGATGAGAAATTTCAACATAAATGAAATGAACTATTTCTATAAAAATCATGTCCTCTGATTTTCAGCTAGACATTTTATGTGCAAGAAGCTAATACGACGGTGCGAGCCCCTTACCTTATGATTCATTTTACAGTTATAGCGATTAGAAGTTCTTTGTCGTTCGTAATTTCCTGTAAGCAAAAAGAAATTGATGCTTATCGTACGGTTATATTTTCTTTAATGGGTAAATCTCCATTCGAGTGAAAAAGAAATAAATTCCGCTTTGTGGTGTCGATAATGAAAAATTCAAAAATTTCGAACCCGTCAGAATGACGTATCCCGTCGCTCAACAACGATCCTGTGATCAATCATTCCACCCGAAAGATGTTTCACGTAATTATCTGCGAGCAGCGTATCGACGGAATGCTAAGAGCTGAAGAGGACCACGAAGTTTCCCAGGCCGCGGCGAAGTTCCTCGAAAGCAGGAAAAATCGGTTGGCACCGGTGACGCCCGAATCCCTTGCCGCGGACAGAAACCGCGATTCTTATAAATGCCTTTGGGGTACGTGAGTGGCGTATGTATCGGGCCAATGGCGACTGGCATCAAGTACCAATCAAAGAATCCCATTAAATTGCAGGAATTTCTTGCCAACCGGCTCCTCTCTTCTCCTTCTCCCTCCCCCGCTCTTTCTCGATCGGTTGCATTGGCTCCGCAGGACCCGTAGTGCCCGGTGTGTTCTCTCCTTCTCTCTTGCCCTCCCTCGCTCTCTCTCTCTCTCTCTCTCTCTCTCTCTCTCTCTCTCTCTCTCTCGAACATTCTCTTGCTCGCTCTCGCGTGCACACACCCGTCCGCCACCGGGCATTTTATTTCCACAGGTACATACGCAGAAGAGTTTTTCGAAGTCGATCCCCGGCGCGGAAAAAAGGTATCGGATGTAGGATAACGACGGAATGAAGGAGGTGGTGGGAAGGCGGCCGATCGGTCGTCCTTTAACCCCGAGGAGTTAACAAGGATCGGCCCGTTAATAAAGATAAAGCGGACGCATCAGCGTTATCGGCTTCTCATGCGGCGAAATGGTCGCACAGTGTTGCGCGCCTCGCCGCGCCGCGCCGGGATGCAATGCCGCGGCCGATTAAACCGCGCGGAACGCTAAAAATTCTTGCGCCTCGTTCCCGTCGCGTCGGGAACCGTCCCTGTCATCGGTGTCGTCGGTATTTTACCCGAATGCGCCTACGTAATAAAATGGAGGCTCGCAGGTTTTCGCGTCCCCTCTCCCCCGTAACCTAGCTGCGGTTATTTTCGTAATGGTCGATGACAGAGAACCGATACCGGAGGAGGAACGTCCAATGCGTTCGACACAAGTATTTAATTACAAGGACGCATCCTCGCGAGCCGAGAGTCGACGTGGAAAAACAGCCTACGGGGGCCCTGCATTACCTGGAACCAAGATGGTGTCACCACCGACTTTCCACGCGCGGACTAGTTCTGCCGATCCGCCGCTGCAGATTCCGCGAATTTTTTCGAGAATCTTAGCCTCGCATTCTAGCGGATCTGGATCGATCGTTAGCGGTAACAATCGTACGAGAGACCGGGGCAAGTTGGTACAGGGCCAGGTTGATACAATGCAATTGTCTGGACACTGCGTATACGTAGCAAAACTTCGGCTAGATATTTCAGGTTTGTTAGTTTACTGTTCCTCGTCTTGGAATTTATATGCGTTGGTAGTTTTCTAACATGCTCTAAATTAATATACATATATTTTGATTTTATTGCTTAGTGCAGACTACAAGATTTATACATTTTTTCTCTTCTCCTAAGGAAATATATCAAGCAAGATCCGGCAATTTCTTTTTAAATAAGGCTTGAATATTGCCTACAATATTGCGACTTATTGTTATTTCTTTGCCGTGCGTGCCGTTAGTGGATTGGCACATTTATGGCACAGGGTCGGAGCGTCGCCTGTTCAGTACGCCTAATTTTAAACCTGCATAGTCCTACCATTTTTATTCGTGAATAGTACATTTACAGCATGAGATTGAAGATACGAAACAGGTAGTGTTAAGATTGTACAAATTTAATTTGGTCAAGGATTACTGACGCGAGTTCTTTGCTGTTTTTCAGAGATGAAGAAGGATATAATTAATTGTGTAAAATAAACTTCAAGGACCTACTACAGCAAAAGTACACTGTTATCATTTTCGAGTAGTAATATTGCGATTTATCCGAATAATTTACCGCAGTTTACCGTAGTATAGAAATATTACTTTCGTCCAGGATTTCGTCGACTGCCACTGCGAGCCGGTGTTACAATTCTTGTGGTCGCGTCCCCGGAGTTCATGCGATCAAGGACATCGAAGAATGAAGCACGGGGGAAAAAGTTGCCGGTCGAAGACACGGATGTCAGCGGCGTCGGTTGATAAAACTTCCTCTCGAGCGAGCGAGTTGGCGTGGTTTCCAGGCCGCGTTTTACAAATTCGATAGAGCTTTTGTAGCCGCGGGAGCCGAATTCGAAAGAAAGCAATCGAACGGCGCATTGTTCGCCAACGTCTAGACGTTTGCATTGACGCGACAGTCGTCAGGACCCGTGCGCCTCGTTCTCCGTCTCTTTCTTCTGGCGTCCTCCGCTCCTCGCCGGGTCCTCCATTCAATGGACCGCTCTTCAGGCTCTTACGGTGGTACTCACGCAAAACGCTGCCACGTGACGGGCATCCGGATCGCCGATGACCGATGAAGATTCCTCCGTGCTCCGGACAGGATCGACGAGTAATTGCATCGGTGCAGCACGGGAGACGGTGCATTGGCCCACGCAAATCTGGTCTTTGTCCTCCCTGGGGAGGCCGCCGGGAGCCTCGAACCTGAAATCGACTGTTTGCGGACCCGCCGACAAGGTGTCGGGCCACGCTTCGGGCCGGCGTTGTAATGGTCGCGTTGCGTGTCCGATGCAACAATAACATCGCCGATGTTTCGCGTTTCCCTTTGTGACGCACGAGGGTTTCTTGAAAAAATTCCTCTACACGAAACCCTGCGTAACCCTATGCAGTGTACTGGGATCGATCGTGAACACAATAAAATTTCTGTACGTTAATTTTCGATATTGTCGTGTACGATAATTGCAAATACAGTGAATTCAACAAGACGGGCCTTGTCAGCGACATGTATCGTCCAGGAGACATACCCGAGCCGTGTTATGTTTACGAGCCTCGGCGCCCCTCGTAGGGTATACCCTGCGGTAGTGGGGATAATTCCGCGACGTTTATCATCGAGGCCTTGGCGACGTATATAGAGAAATTACTGTATCGAGTTTCATTAACTTCTTTAAAACATTCGGATTATTTAGTCTTAATTCTTTGCACTTTTCTGAGACACCGCTAACAATTATCATGCTACGGGGTGTCCCAATATTATGGCTGGGCCAACGGCAACGTCGCTGAGCCGAAATGCATTCACTATAGCCGCGCTCTGATTGGTCCGTGTTTTTCGTTAATAACTCGTTAACGAAGCCGTGGCGGAAATTTTCGTTAAGGAGAAAGCTACTTCAAATGACCTGTTACGAGTCAGGGCTGCGAGCAACGCGAGAGGCCGGCGAGGGGTTGTTACCCCAGGAATATGGTTTCAATTTGTTAGTTAGGTACGCGGACGCACCCAATGCGAAATCGGGGAGCCGCTAGGATAGTTGACGTCGAGGACGCACCTGATGCGAAATCAGGGAACCTCTGGGAGGTTGGAGTCAAACGCAGACGCACCCGATGCGAAACCGAGGAGCTACTAGGAGGATGAAACTTCGTGAACGCACCCAATGCGGAGTCGGGGAGTCACTAGGAGAGACACGCGGCGAACCCGATTCAAAAGGAAGGTGGATAACTCACAGACGCACCTGATGCGAAATCAGGGAGCTGCTAGGATACGGAAGAACCCAATGCGAAATCAGGGATCCGCTAGGATGGTATAGTTTTCGTGGACGCACCCAATGCGAAATCGGCGAGCCACTAGGTTGGAGAAATCTTCGTTGAATTGAATCTAAGATTAGTAAGCCTCGTAACTTATATATAATTTAATTGATACAATCCGAGCGGTAAGATCGTATCATGTGGGAACGTTCAATTATTAGATTAGGATATCAGGCAATAATTAAAGGTTGTAGATTACGCGAGTTAACAAACAAGACAAATATATTCTGATTTGGAATAGTTACAAGTGTAATTGTTTGTGTCGCGAGTGGATGTAGTAAGTGTACAATTAGAGAAATTGTTACCTAATGATGCACGGCGTTGACGCACTGGCAATGCGGGGTTAGATAGCGATTGTTGAATGCCAAATAGAATATATACCGAACTAACGGAATCTATAAGGTTACGTTTGATTCGAAAGGGACTTTAACCCGATCTCACTAGACTTGACGCGACGTGACTGCACGAGTACTGAACCGCGTCTGAATCTTGACTGAACCGCTTCTCGACTAACCAAAGAGGATAAAAATGCATGGGTTTATATACCCTAAAAATGAGAGGGGAATGTATCTGTTTTATTTTACGGTCGCATACTCGTATTTGTCGTTTCTAGTGAAATTAAGGTTTGCAGCTGGATCTTTTGTTTATAGGGGTAAAACGAAGGGTTAGCCAGGATGTTTCCTATCAAAGACTATCTTGACAAAACATTCCAGAAGGGGATGTTTTGAAGATTTCCAATTTAGGAAATCGTACGGTGCTGTTACTGAATCATGCTTCGTGCCAGCTGCGTCCAGCCGGAGTACAATCATTAAACAAGGGGCCTGTTGGGACGCTTTTCGTTCTCAGAAAAGAGATTAGAACTTCTAATCGAAATGAACGTGAAGAAACGTCTCCATACGTAACAGACCTAAGGAACCGCTCCTTTCAAGATTCTCCGACATTTTTGGGACACCGCTTTCTAAATTTTCCTCTATCACCGCTCTAAGAACAAATTGTAAACATTAAATATTATGTTAAGAAATATACGTTGTACGAAAGTACATTGCGTCACACTTGGCCATCCACCTATACGGTAGACGAGCGACATCGTACCGAATAGGTTATGATAAATTTAAAAACAAAGTTTCCGTTTTTACAGCAGGTATTTCATGTCGTTGACTATTTGATTAACCTTTGCTGCTGTATCCTTTACTGTCACGTTTTTTACTGCCTCGCAAACACACGTTCGTTTCGAGCCACAGTCCCGAGAATTCGCTGAACGGCACTTCATTTCTGTTAAATGAATTCCTAAGAAGCACGGTAGGGAATAAAGTGCATGCAATTAAAATCAATATTGCTTTTGCGTCAGCGTTACCGTGTCGAAATCATCGAAAGGGTAACTCGGTAATGCCAGTCTTGTTGAATCACGGCTACGGCGGTTCTTTTCTCCGTCGAGGCCCGCGAGTTCTAATCTGTAAAACCCGATGAATTTATTGAACGACCTAATATTGTGGGACTCCGTATATTAGAACGATCGTGAATGGTACCGATGACCTCGTGCCATTTCCCCACATCTGTTTCCAGAGAGCCGATCGGCGTCGATAGCGAAGATCGAGCGAATGCGATGGGAGACCGGCGAGATCTGTCGGCTCCAGGCTGCGGAGCGTGCACACTACTGCACACGACGGGCCGTGCACCGAGGCACACTTTCTGCTTTCCTGGCGTGCAGATAATATGATTACAAGGCCGAGTATTATGCGTGCTTATTACGCAGCCGTGGCGGGTTGCATTATTGGCCGGATCGGGGCCCGGTCGTTATTGAAAATCGCGTCGGTGAACGGTCTGTCGGCGATTACAATCTTGACATTGATCGCAGATAACGGCGGACGGCGCGCGGTCTCTATCATCGATCATTAGTTTCTACCGGACGTCCCCTAGATCCACCGCCGTCGAGGGCATTCCGGACGGTGAAAACCGGCGCGATGGTCATCCCGGTTTCTTCGGTCGCGATACAGGACGACGCGAACTTTGTTTACGTCGACACGCTCGACTCGAGAGGATTTTTCAACCGTTCGACGGCTACATCTCTTCCCCTGTCGCGAGGAGATATCGCTCGGTGATCGATCGCCCCGCGACCGGTCGATCCGGACCGTGATTTTGAGAGCCCGTGATCCCGCCGAGTGACATTTTCGAGTCGATCGCCAGAAATCGGCGATGGAATGCCGGCTCCGGTCCAGATTTATTTGAACACTACCATGGTAGTATTAAAAAAATGTTCGTAGAATGATTTTTTGAGAACGCTGCGACAATAATTTTTGAGCAAGAAATATTGTTTATTGTCTCTTATTCGTAGACTAATTTTCGCAACCTTGTGAAATATGTGAGGAACAGAAATTGTAAGAATTGTAAGAAAGAGAAATAAAATAAAAAGTAATTTCTTCTTTGGATAATTTCGAGATTTATTTAATACTTCATAGTACTAAATAAAAAGTGGGTAGAATGATTTTTTCGTTGCCGCCTCGGCAACGCTGCGACAATCATTTTTGGGAAAGAAATAGTGTTATAATCTCTTATTCGTAGACTAATTTTTGCAAGCTTGTGAAATATGTGGAAAATAAAAATTGTAAAAATTGTAAGAGAGAGAAGTTAAATAAAAATTAATTTCTTCTTTGGATAATTTCGATATTAATTTAATATTACCTTCATAGTACTAAATAAAAAGTGGGTAGAATGATTTTTTCGTTGCCACCTCGGCAACGCTGCGACAATAATTTTCGGGCAAGAAATATTGTTTACAGTCTCTTGTTCGTAGACTAATTTTCGCAAGCTTGTGAAATATGCGAGGATCAGAAATTGTAAGAATTGTACGAAAGAGAAGTTACATAAAAATTAATTTCTTCTTTGGATAATTTTAATAAGCCAAAAGTGGTGTATAGACATTTTTCGAATCTCTTCGTAGTTTTGTATCCCACTTCTTCATTTTTGTTAGAAATGCATTCAATCAGAAAATTACGAGTCCCGCAAGATTAATATTGAAATGCTGCGTTTCGTCTTTGCACGAATCGTTTATCTGCAGACAGAAAAAGAGCAGACAGCCTAAACGAGTGTACAATATAATTGTTTAAGGAATAAGAAAATATTTGTGCACGAGAGGTTTCACCGGCGGGTAAGTAAGCCAATAAACGTTGTTAAATATAACATTTGCTGTAGGTGGTTGTTGCTCTAACCAACTGTGTGCACACGTTCGAAGTATTTGAACAAGTACCTCGGATTGCCGGATGTAAAATAAGAGAAACGCGTTAAACCGCAAACGGTGAGGCGTAGAGATTGCGAAGCAGTAAAATCTGTTTACGCTTCCTTGTTGAGATTAGAACACTCGTTCCCTCATCAATTTATTACAGGACCATTCGGTAACTGTACATTGAATTTTTTAATAACTTTTCAACGTAGCTAACCTCTCGAACAGAGAAACGGCGAGATTAAAGTATTTTTAATTATCGCGGAAGTGCAGGGCGATATTAAAATGGAGATATAAAATTATATGCTTCGAAATAGCGAACAAATTTTTATCGACGTTTCGGTTATGATTGTATAAGGCTCAAAAGTATCGCGTTGTGTATCCTATATTTTTATACAATTCCGATGTCCTTAAAGAATTGAAAGAACTGTTGAATATTTCTACTTTGTGTTATACTGTAAATTATGACGGATATTTCAACGGCGAGATTAAAATATTTTTAATTATCGCGGAATTGCAGGGCGATATTAAAATGGAAATATAAAGTTATATACTTCTAAATAGCGAACAAATTTTTATCGACGCGTCGATTGATTGTATAAGGCTCAAAAGTATCGCGTTGTGTATCCTATATTTTTATACAATTTCGATGTTCATAAAGATTGAAAGAACTGTTTAATATTTCTACTTTGTTATACTGTAAATTATGACGGACATTTCAACGGCGAGATTAAAATATTTTTAATTATCGCGGAAGTGCAGGGCGATATTAAAATGGAGATATAAAATTATATGTTTCCAAATAGCAAACAAATTTTTATCGACGCTTCGGTTAAGATAGTATACGGCTCAGAAGTATCGCGTTGTGTATCCTATATTTTTATACAATTTCGATGTTCTTCAAGAATTGAAAAAACTGTTGAATACTTCTACTTTGTGTTATACTGTAAATGATGACGTATATTTCAAGATTAACGCAGTGCGAGTAGAAGTTTAAAGTCATTCAAAGTAATCATGGAAGAACTTGGCGAACGTTCCTGCGTTTGCAAAATTCTTGACGTTATTTTAGGATCATCCGATATAATAATGGACAAAGTTGATGATACACGAAAAGAAAGGTGGATTAAATACAGTCCGCGGAGCAAGGGGAGCAGGGCCTCTGATCTACACGAAAAGCCCGGTTATTAATGCCAACCCTGAAGCCTCTCGAGCAGAACCGAGGCGGCGAAGCGTGCTCGCAGAGCTCCTCGGCGATTAGCTCGACTCTACGGGGCCCTCGGCTTGCCACAGGGGGGCCATTCTTGCGGGGGCGTATCGACGAAGGTGAGACGAACCCTATGCAATTTGTAACTTTAATATTATATTCGTCGGTCTCCAGAGCGTCCGGCCAGACTTAAACCGTCACACATTACAATTAACATTCCACGGGAACTTCTTCATTGTATCATTACATTCGGTCACGATCTCTGCATATTCTTCGATCTTCGCATTTTTAACACTCGATTGTATTCCCGTCACTTCGAACGGCAAATCGATGCGAGCCTTCGAAAACCCGCTCCCATCTGGTCCGATAATCTTCCACTAATTTATTCGAATGAATTTCTATACATCGTATTCCTCATTTTATGCAATCATGCTTCGCATCTGTATTTAGGAGATGCCAACTACTTGGAAACTTCATTTAACTTGTTCGTATGTCTTCGTATTAAATTGGCAACAGTCGTCATGTTTTTCATGAAATATTTGACGTATTCACTGTAATAATGTTTCCAGTAGGCTTCTTTCGTAATCCTGGAGCTGGCTCACGAGATCCGTATTGAATTATTTGCCAGTTAGAATGACTCTCAATGACAGCTCGATATATGCAAAAGGAACTGAAAAATATAGTCCCGAAAGAAACAGTTGTATCACATTCCCGAGGACTAATAATTAGTTCTAAAATTGTCGTCGCTGTTAAATAATTCTTTAAGAAATACTCGGCTGAGAGACATAGACGTTCAAAATCTGTTAAACTGGTAGGTATTGTGTAGTATAAATCGTTGGAGACACTTCCTTGAATCTAAGTTATCCGAGAAATGGAACAATGGTAAAAAGAAAATGGAAGAACGCAATGCTGCGTGCACGTTTGGTACTAATCTTGATGAAATATGATAAGGAAAGTAAAGCTCGGATTTTTATGAGAATATAGTTACTTAATCGTGATTATAATATAATATAAATAAATGTTAAGGAGGTTGGAATAAAGGGGGGACCAGCCGAAAGGAATTTCACCGCTATCAGGCCCAACATTTCAGTCACCCCTTCCGATAAGCGAAAGTTGCCGAGGATCCCGGCAGTGGCAGAGGTTAAACAGAACTTTCCACAGAAATATCTCGGTGGCCACCTAAAAAGCGACAAAGTCAACGAAACCGGGAGAGAGAGAGAGAGAGAGAGAGAGAGAGAAAGAGAGAAAGAGAGAGAGAAGAGGCTCTGGGAAGGATCCGGTGGGACTTTTGTTAGTCAAATTGTGGCTCGATCGACGATAGCGGAACCGAGGATGGTACGGCACGAGGAATGTTAATTAGTTAATTAAAACGTCCTGGTCCGTTTCCACCTCGGGATATATTTAGATAACGGGGAGGATGTCCTATATCCAGCGGTTTTTCGGACAGGGAGAACCGGCCGTGATTACGCTCCGGGCCCCGGCGCATTCGACCGCAAGATAAGTCCAAGATGGACGGACTGGTTCCTCGAACCCCGGGCGCATTTAGAAACCGCTAGGAGTAATTGGATTATTCTATCCGGCGGAACACGGGACGGTGACAATTAATTGATTTATCGCAAAAATCCCACCGGGCTAGACGTTGCTCGAATGTCGGTTGCAATTTGCAATCGAGACATTTTCGTTTCGCTATATTATTAGAGGAACAGGTGATGATGTGGCCCCCCTATCAGTTTTAGTATTGGAGAATATTTTAATCAAACAATTATTATACAGAGTGAGACACGTAACTTGATCACCCCGAGTAACGTTTAAATTATGCGCTGTATAAAAAAATTATTTCTACTGATGATACATGGTATCAAGGGGCACATGATATGATGTACATGACTTCTATATAGGTGGAGGCGTTTAGGAGATTTAAAGGTCAACTTTTGTTTTTTAAATCGAACCGTATACTTTTTGTATGTATCAATCGATGCGGTTCTTTGTGCTCTATAAAAAAGTATTGATCCATACATGTCGAAAAATGATTAGCTTCGCAGATATTTTGGTTTGAATATTGTCAAGATAAAATCAAGAAAAACAATGACAGGGTTGTAATTTTCGAGGAAGCGACGAAACGTACAGAATGGATCAGTGTTTAACCAGGTAACTGCGGAATTTGCTTTTAAAAATCCTGCGGAATTAAAATTAAACAATGACGAGTGTACACATCGAACGCTGAGCAAATGCTCCTATTATACATTTTACGAAAAAAGTGAAGCAAAATGAGAAAAGATTACGTTGTTATTCGATTAAAAAATTAACAATTCATTGTTGAAAAGATTATTGTTATTGAAAACTTGAAAATTGTCAAAAATGAATAAAATTCATCAACAAGAGAAATGAAAGAAAAAAATAATTTTAAGAAATTCAGTGAACTTCAGTGTGGTATTTTTCCAAGCAAGGTAAAAAATAATCAACTTAGCTAGTAAAAAGTAATACATTGTAATATCCAATATAGCAAATACAGCAATCAAATAAAAAAAAAAAATACATAGCAGATTTATTGGTAATATAAAGGAAACCTAGCACCAAATGACATTTTTATTACATCTTACCGAAATTTTCAGTTTGTATTTTATTTCACACGACGAGTATACACGTCAACCGCACCGTAATGGAGCTTCGGCTTGACGTGTATACAACGACGTATTTAACTGGTTAAAGGGCAGATTGGTAGATCTGCTTTTCGGCGTGTCCTGTCGATAGTGTCGGTAAAAAGTAAATCGGATTACAGGGGAAGTAGGAAATGAAAGGGGAAAGAAAGAGTAGGCGGAACAGTTATTATCCGACGCGTGAGAATTAAAAGATTCCCCCGGGGTTAATTCCCCAAGATGGCGAATCAACTCGAGCGTTTCTTCGTTCCTAATCCCGCGGCCTGTAATCCGGTTACTCGAACGCATTAGCCTTTCGGCCTCCTACGAGTGTCAAGGTGTGACAGGTGAAAGGACGGGCCCGGGAAAGGTCTTTACGACTTTCGCCGGCACCGTGGCCCGCGGAGAGAATAAAGGCGGCACACACGAAATTCCCTGATGGAAAGTGGCGTCGGCTCCTGCTGTCTCTCGATGCCGTGCGTGGCTTCGGGGAACGGCGGCGTTAAATAGTTTTCTGCGGGAGAGCCTGTCAGGCGGACGTAATTGCCCGCGACAAGCTAATCACGAAATACGATAAATGGCGCGACACGCCGCGGGTAACCCGGGGTAAATCATGCTGCGCGGCTCGCCGCTCTTGCGATCCACCTGCTGCTAATTTCTTGGTCTGCTTTCGGTGTGTGGTGACAACGTTAGTCCCACTCGACATGCTCGTTAGGGTGCTTTTAGACGAGGCGCGTGCGAGGCTCCGCGAATTTTTGCTTTGCCCTCGACCCGCTCGAAAAAGAAATAAAAGAATCGTCTTTTGACAAAACAGATTAAATAAACCGGGAATTTGAGATCATACCTACTTCACAGCATTCAGTATCACTCTTGAAACTGCAGGTATTCTTTTCTTCAAGATACACATAGCTACATCAGGACCAAAGCAAAATTCATGGCCAATTATTCAATAATACAAGAATTATAATATAATTTTTTAACGTAAATCCTAATAAAATTTGGTTCGCTTAATAGATTGTAAAAATTGATTTTCGAGTGGAAGCGTTGACAACGCTAGGAAAGTTTTCATTTCTGGTGATGCTACTTTGCAAATCTAAGATTTCTCTCTTTAGAACTTGAAATTAATGGCCCCTTTTGTAAACGATTTTGATACATCGAGGATAACAACAGATTTTTATTGGACTTTCGTTCAGCAGTGCTTAGCATGCTTGTTTCTTTTTTTTTTTGCTACTAGAATATAAAAACGGCAGTTTAGTGATCGCCAAACTCGTCGGGGCGGTGAGTATAAAGAAATTGGTGCTCGATGTTCCCGTTTTCGAGACCTGGTAGTTGAATACGGTCTTGAATGGCCCATAAGAACCCGCAGGGGTTTTCTAGACGTTGCTCCCACAGTCGATTCTGATCCGTGACGAAATATTAATTGACACAAAAAGTAGTAGCGGACCGGACCTTACGTTCCGCTACCTTACGAAACTGCTTTTGGACCGTACATCGGATGTCTGAAGGACTTCTGGCCACATGTATTAAACCGCGTTAAATCCTAATTGCCTGGATCAACCGTCGTCATTAGTACCGCGCTATTATGAACATTTAGTCTTGTAATTGACACCATTAACGTGGACTCGAAAAAACTGCCTGTTTTTCTGGGGTAATTACGTTACCGTTTGGCAATCCGTGTCAAATCAGTTTCCCACACGATCGAAGATGATCGAAACGCGATACTAGTTCGACGGCAATAAAATTTACCAGGATATTTTCACGATAAAACCAGAAACATTTGTAATTGCATCGACGACGTTCGGACACGCCATTTCGGAAAGCGTGGTTATGTACGCGCGGAGTATAAATTGCATCACAATCTCATTAACTTGATATACGACACGTTGCACGCCACGGCGGCGGTCTAACGGCACCGAAAAAAAAAAAAAGAAGAAACGGAAGTACTTCGGACAAGTAATATATAAAGCAATAAATTCGCCAATCAACTTGGTCCGCAAAAAGCCGTAATTTCGTTTCAATTTTCAGCTGTCTTCAATTTCGAGGCGAAACTGCACGACGAACAGTTAAGACACGCCGAGAGAAAATTACCACGGTTGATATAGACATCGTTCGGAAAGTTGACCGGAAATTATATCGGCCGCCGGGTTACGTTCGAGTAAAGGTAAAGGGGTAGGGCGGCCACAGCCGCAGGTGTAAGGATGGCGGGGAAAATGAGAGCACGGGGCAGCAGTAAAATTATATGGCACCTTCTTTGTCCTTTCACGAATTTACGGAGCGTTTTTACAGCTCCGGATGCTCCTCGTAAATCGGCGGCACCCATATAATATTCCGCTGTAAAAGCCCGAGGAGAAAAAGGGTCGGGGAACGCAACTACTGAAACCAGGCGCGGCGCGAAGCCGCACGAAGTTCGCGCGAACGAGGATCGATCACGAGCTGCTCATTTTCCCCGAATCAATTTTCACTTAAAATAAATACCCACGGTCCCGTATTATCGCATCGATTACCTGCTTCATTTCCGAGTTTATAATTCCGTCGTACCATCCCATACAAACAGCCGGGGTAACGAGGCGGCAGACTCGGCTACAAAGCAAGTATCAGCACCTCTGAAACGCGCACTATATTTCACCAAGATCTCCAAAATATTTCTTTCAAGCCTTGACAATCCTATGGAATCAAGATTAGAAAAATTCTAGACCTACTACAGCGATTTCTCTATATATGTCGCCGTGACCTGGATGATAAACGTCGCGGAACTATCCCCACGAGGAGTGTAAACATAACACGGCTCGGGTATGTCTCCTGGACGGTACACGACGCTGGGAAGACCCGTGTTATTGACATATATCGAGAATTCACTGTTCTTTGCATAAAATTCGCGATAATATACAGGGTGTCCCGCGTACCTTGGACAGCCGATCGGGAGGTAATTCTACATGCAAGAGTGAGTCGAAAAGAAAGAATAAAATATTTTCGTTTGACGCCTCGTTTTCGAGAAAAACGAGTTCAAAGATCCGTCGGGTTTGCGTGCTGTGGTGTGCCCAAGTAGTATCGTTAGGTCATGATCAGACACATCCGAATCTGATAGCACGCGTATTCGTTGAATTTTCAAACTCGATTTACTCGAAAACGAAGAGCGTCAAATGTAAAAATTTACTCTTTATTTTCGACTGACTCTTGTGTGTAGAATTACTTCCCAATTGATTGTTTTCGATTTACTCGAAAACGAAGCGCGCCAAACGAAAAAATGTTACTCTTCCTTTTCGACTAACTCTTGCGTGTTGAATTACTTTCCAATCGATTGTCCAAGAAATTCGGGACAGCCAGTATATCAATTTAATAGTTTTGTATGAACAGAAAAGATCACACAATTGACCATTGACCATAGTGTTAAGAATAGACCACACCAAACTAAATTTTAGACTGCAAATGCTATGAACCGTTCTCATCGAGAAATACTACTACAATCCTCCGGTTGAATATGTATAATTTTAAGATACAAAGCTGATCTTGTATCTTCAATTTTTAGGAGATGTCTAATTATGTTTTTAAATGATTGCAACGTCAATGAATACGGTTGTCGCGCATTACTTTTATAAATGGAAAAAACAACACATTGACAATAGCACAAAATGTGGTGATCAATCAACACACTATTCGTAAAGCAACAACAATATGGAGATGACAATGCTATACAGGGTGTCCCATTTGAAGCTTCGCACAGTTTGCATTTATTAGGAATTTCGGAGAAAAGGGAGAGTATAGTTTGAATCTTCTACAATCCAACAAAAGTCTTTTTAAAGCCAACAGTACTGTGCATCTAAGGTGAAGAAGTGTAAATTCATCTTTAACGAGAAGAAGGACTGACAAATAATAGTTGTTATTCAATTTTTGGAATCCGTGCCAGCCTAAAACCATTCGAAATCGCGTTCCTATCGAAATTACGATCTACGAAGAACGATATAAATTTCGAATAATGATAACACCGAGGGCCCATTGACGGGGAACAGTCAACAACCGAAAGTGCATTCCCATGTGTCGGTTCAATTTATTTCGGAATGTTACGGCGCGGCCTGTGCTCACTTGTGGATACAGTATAAACCCGAAAATCGTACATAAAAGTTCGCGAGAGCCTCCGAAATACCGCCATTTGCATGCACGTGACCGGAGAACGGGATTACGGTCCGGGCATGTCCGGAGATGTTTCCTCCGTTGACAGGGCTCGGTTATTTATGCGAGGCACAATTAGGCTGCCGGCTGAAATTCTCTCTGTGAATCACACCGTATGAAATCCCGATTGGCTGCCGTGTTCTTGCGCGTTTCCTATCGCGTACAGTATATCACGGCTTTATCGGGGTCTCGTCGATTTTCCGCGCGCAAAAATGGCACCGTATATCACCGGCCGAAGCAGGGGGCAAAAGGGTGCGAAACGATTTTGCATCGACGATACGAATGTTAACGGGTTCTGGCCTCGGGAATATTGTTCGCGCGCGCGCGCGGTACGGTCCGCAATGGTCCAATTTACGAGCCGATAATAGGACACATGATTATTCACGCGTAATTAGCCGGCGGATCGGCGAAGCAACGGGCCAGCGAATGCAAACGCACCGCTCATAGACGTTCGGGTTAATGAGCCGGCAAAAATCCTCGGTGGATTATTTCGCGTGAGGAATCCCGTTGATCTTAATCGATGCGTCGCCGCGGCCCGAACGTCACGCTGCGTTTACACCGGCGAGCAATTTAATCGCGCTCGGAATCCTTGAGAAAGGCGTATTTTAATCGAGTCCTGCAATAAAACCGAACCGATCGTTTCGACCATCCCGGATTCCGGTTGCTCTCCGTCTCAAAAGATCGTTAGGAAACCGCCTCGCTTCTGACACAGTCGAATGGGCCGGTTACTTTTAACTGCTACAAACTAGCTAATCTCAAAAATCCACGATTCCTCGAATCTCTTCGAGCGTGAGAACTGGACGCTTGTTCCAACTCATGGATCAAAGCGACACGGTATTGCTTTGTCCAGTTAGATAACCGAATTTTTTAAACGAAAGTGCTATTACTTCCGCAGGATATTAAAAAGTACTCGGTCTTAAAGATCCTTATTCTGCGGATCTGTTCGAGTGTAGAGATTATAGACGCTTGACCTGGCTCGCGAATCAAAGCGTTTTTGAACGGACACATTCAGTCACGCATGGACACCATAAGTCCCACTCTTACTAGGTACTATGGTCGTGGGGCACTATGTTTATGTTGACCTTGTCCTTCTATGTCATAAGGTGAATCGACCGAATGTCGAAATACAACATATACAATCAGCAGATTCGTATCATAGTACAAAATGGCAGAAACACGTCATCAGAAGCAGAATAGGATGTGTACGAATCAGTAGACTGCGGATCTTTATGCGAAATAAAAATGTTCCACCTGAATTGCAACAAACAGGAGTGAAATAGAAATTTATTTTCTTAGAGAAGATAATATGTAACAGCATTTTAAAATTTTTCAAATGGTTTTACTCTTTTAAAACACGCCTACCCATTTTTGTGATAACTGCGTCAAAAACCGCAGTCTACTCGTCAGTCAGTTACAAGCTCTAGACGCGAAAGGGTGATACAAGTTGAATATGCAAACTGAACAAATAATGATCCGAATAAGTTCTCGTTCGAATAATTCATCAATCAAATTTCATTCGTCATCGAATAAAATGTTGCGCAACCTGGCTCCCGGTTTGCCAGACTCTTTCGAAGCGGTTTCTCTATCACCGCGGGTGCAGGGTTGTGCATCATATTCCGTTGATCGAGGATAGCGCTCGAGCTTGAAAGAACGTTAGCGTATCCGCGTGCTCGGGAGCGTTTCTTCAAGGATGCAGGGTAATCCGCCAGGGCCGTGGTTCTCGGCGGAAATCGACGACACATCCGCATTGTCCGATGAATCAAAGGCTGGCGCGATTCCGCCTCGGGATTCCAGCGGGCCCCGTTTTCCCCGCGGCGAGGGAATGATCGAGGATCCCCCGTTCGAGCGAGCCGGCTAAATAATTCCACGTACCCGGTAGCATCGTTCGGGTTTTTTAATTGCTGCCGAGTATACGTCGTTTTCCTGTCCGCGACGGCCTAGCAGCGCTAACAACGTTCGTCCGGATCTAATAATCTTCGAAATGAACGCTCGCACGGTCGAGGAGGGCAGGCGAGAGCGTGTTTCATTACACAACGCATCGGGAAAATAACGAGCGAGGTGTATTTCCACACTCTCGCGTCTGTACGTGTAACGAACGGACGTCCAAGGCCGGGGAATAGCCTTACTGCATCCAAGGATACACGCCAGGCTCCTATCCTCTTTACGGGAGTTTAAACTTCTGCTCAGGTGCATTAAATCGGCAGGCTCCGCGAACAGTCTGGGTTACTATCCTCTGAGCGCCGCATCCTCGTATACCGTTTATTGCGTCTCGCAATCCGAATGATACATTAGTGTTCCGCGAGCCCTCGATGCGCCATTGTTATTGCTAATAAAGTCGAGAGGAGCTGCCATTCCCGCCGCTGTCACGGCGCGAAAGGTACACTGATTTACTCCGAGGATGAAGGGTGCTCTCACCCTCGTAATAGGCTCTCTGTCCCGGTTGGACGATCGTTGGTTTCTTCGTGGAAATGGCTTCCATCAGGATGCGCCACCAGGATGCTCCTCAGGTTCTTGAGGAGTCACCTCGGAAATAAACGCGATGGGGTAGTTTCGAATTGGATCCGCTATCCCGCTGCGATGATTATACATTTATCATAATGATAGGTACCGGTCAGATCGAACTTGGTAATTGTTAACGAAACAACTTGTAATTTACCGATACGGGTTTCTATCAACTAGAATGTCGGAGGATCCATTTATAACCGAACACTTGTCGTGATTGACTGATTACATATGTGTCTAACAGAATATAGCGAGGATACGAAGAATGGTCTCATATTTTAAGAGTATATTTGACAGTATATTTTACATATTGTATCCATTATTGTAACCCCTCTGAATTTCTCTTTCCTACTTTCTCCCTTTTCCTTAATTGGGGCGATTATTTCCTTTTGCCACCAATGTCACGTGATTCCTGCATGTATTTAATGTTTTTTTCCTAAATAAAACAAAACGAAAGACTCTCCGGTATAAAATTGTAAAACCTTTCAAAGCCCACAAAAAATTTATGAAAATTTATAACATCTTTAAAAATTGTTAGAGGTCTCGGATCGAAAGTGGATTAGTTTAGAAGTTATTAATTCTCTGCCGACTCCCATAACATACACGAGTGTCACTATTCTTCGACAAGTAGAAAATCCTGTCGACTGCAACCACGTGTTGCACAGTATGCGAGAATTGATATTCACAGTTTACATAACTTTATCAAACGCTAACCGAAACGAAAGTTCCCACAGTCGCCGAAGCGGCAGCTTACAAATTAAGCGTTTCATACGATTCCGAGCGTCTGGGCTAATCTTGAGCATCTGAAAAAATGCCGAACGAAGAGCGGGGAATTGTATTCGATAAACGTTGTTCTTAACCTTTGTTACCCTTTCCGCGGCGGCTCCCGATGCACCATCCTATTTGAATTCCGGCGCGATCATCGTGCACGACGGAAAGCCGAACGAAATGCCATCGTACGCGTTCTCCACGGCCCCCCTCATAAATCCCTGGGAAACCGAGACAAAATCAAACGAGGCCGTTCTGTCGCAACCTCGCTGGCTCGCGTTAAAAGCTCCGTCACGAACGTCAGGTCCCGGGAACTACGACGACGACGACGACGACGACGACGACCGAAGCGGACGCTTAGAACGCGGCTTGCGTGCCGCATCGATTCATTTTCGTATTCCCCTCGCGACACGTTCGATCTGCTTATCCGGGTCACCGTTACATGCCCGTCTCGTGTTCCTTGCGTTTACTTAACGACCTTGCGGAACGTCTCGCAGACGGCCGACTGGCCGCTCGAAGCGTGTGAATTTTTATGAGAGGATGCCTACACACGGGGGAAAAACATTTCGGTCCACTATCGAATCATTATCGTTTATTTTATTGAGACGGACGTTAGCGTCAAGCTAATGAAACTCGTTATTAAACCCAACGTCTGTATGCAAATTTCGGGATTAATTTATGGAAATGGAAACTAGAAGAGATACGACCACGATACCTTGTTTCTCTATACAGGGTGTCTCAGCCGACTTGATCACCGCGAGTAACTACTGAACCGTATACTTTATGACAATTTTAACCCCTTATTTATTGTAGTAACGAAAGATCAGTGTATATTTGTATTTGCATTTGCATTTGCATTTGTATTTGTATTTGTATTTGTATTTGCATTTGCATTTGCATTTGCATTTGCATTTGTATTTGTATTTGTATTTGTATTTGTATTTGTATTTGTATTTGTATTTGTATTTGTATTTGTATTTGTATTTGTATTTGTATTTGTATTTGTATTTGTATTTGTATTTGTATTTGTATTTGTATTTGTATTTGTATTTGTATTTGTATTTGTATTTGTATTTGTATTTGTATTTGTATTTGTATTTGTATTTGTATTTGTATTTGTATTTGTATTTGTATTTGTATTTGTATTTGTATTTGTATTTGTATTTGTATTTGTATTTGTATTTGTATTTGTATTTGTATTTGTATTTGTATTTGTATTTGTATTTGTATTTGTATTTGTATTTGTATTTGTATTTGTATTTGTATTTGTATTTGTATTTGTATTTGTATTTGTATTTGTATTTGTATTTGTATTTGTATTTGTATTTGTATTTGTATTTGTATTTGTATTTGTATTTGTATTTGTATTTGTATTTGTATTTGTATTTGTATTTGTATTTGTATTTGTATTTGTATTTGTATTTGTATTTGTATTTGTATTTGTATTTGTATTTGTATTTGTATTTGTATTTGTATTTGTATTTGTATTTGTATTTGTATTTGTATTTGTATTTGTATTTGTATTTGTATTTGTATTTGTATTTGTATTTGTATTTGTATTTGTATTTGTATATTCAAAAATCCTGGTCCACAAAGGGTGAATTATTTAAGCAACAAAAGGTCACTACATAACTTAAAGTGTACATATAAAAATGTCACATATGATCTAGATGTCTCATTATTTTCAAAAATCTTCTATGAGACCTGTGTTCTATTTTGGTAAGATATTTACGTTGCTGGACATTAATCAACACATTTTGTTGTTAAAAATGATTAAAGATGTACGCTTAATTCAGCAGCTACCGTTCTATAAAATGTTGTTTATAGTGTGAGATATCTAGTATAGGAAAATCTTGTGAACACGTCTATTGTATATAAAGCTATCTGAAACGATGTGCTATACGCGCATTGAAATCTCCAGCATCCAATGCGCGGCACAGATATACGACCAACCAAAGCGAAACGATGTCTCTTTTCAAACAATCATATAAATTACATACAATTATATACAATGTTGTTTTTGCCTAGTAAATGATAGGTTCGAAAAGTTTGGCTTTCCAAAAAGAAACGATGTCCCTCTTTCAACCCCTTTTGGGAATTCCAGCCCCAGAGATTCTACAAATCGCTCAACTTTTGTCATTCGCAGCCCGTTTAATACTTTGCAATAATCTGGTAAACTTAAATTAATACATGCCATCGGAATCGTCTGTGTCCTATAACTCGACAAATTGAACTCCTGCATTACCTAGGGCTGATGATCTGTCCCTAAGAATGGGTTGGAAGCCCATAGCTCAAAAAAAAAAAAATTGCTCAACTTTAATCATTCGTGACTCATGCTATCCTCGACAATAACAGTCCAAAGTGAAATGGGAACGCGATGGCCTACCGAGGGTTAATAACGTCTCCCTTTCAACTCCTATTGGTTGCCCATCCACGGTAACCTTAAAAATTACCTAAATCTTGAAACCCTTGCAATTCGTGGCTTCTGTAATCCTCGATGATAACCATCTAAAAAGAAATTAGTATATGCTAGCCTGTCAAGGGTTAATGACGTCTCCTTTTCTACCTCTACCGGCAGCCCATCCACGGTAACCCCCAAAAATGACCTAAATCTTTAGACACTTGCAATTCGTGGCTTATGCAATCCTCGATGATAACCATCTAAAAAGAAATTAGTATATGCTAGCCTGTCAAGGGTTAATGACGTCTCCTTGTCTACCTCTACCAGCAGCCCATCCACGGTAACCCCCAAAAATGACCTAAATCTTGAAACTCTTGCAATTCGTGGCTTATGTAATCCTCGACAATAACCATCTAAAGAGAAATAAGAAATGAGAAATGTATATGCTGGCCTACCAAGGGCTAACAACATCTCCCTTTCAACCCCTATCAGCATCCCATCCACGGTAACCCCAAAAATTCTAAAATTCGTACACCTCCTATCGTTCGTAGCTCATTTAATTCGTGATCCCCGAATGTTGGCGCGAGGTTGCAACAAGTTCGCGTCTAAAGGTTTCGGGAGCGGGTGCGGAAGCACGCCCAGAGGGAAGCTGATCGGCGACGCGGCTGCAATAATCTCGTCGGCGTTTAGCGGGCGGACGAGAGTAGGATTCTCGGTGTGTAGGTGAGACGGTGGTAGGCACAAGACGGTGAAACGGCCGAGAGAGAAAGAACGAGCCGGTGGAAGGAGAGAGGACAAAAAGGGGATCGTTTGAGCCCCGAGTAAGCGAGGTAGCGTGCCCCGGGGGCCCGTGGAGCACGTTGAAGCCGATGTAAACGGGGTCGTCGGTTGCACCGGCGGTGCCAGCGCCACCAGCGTCGGCTGCACCGACGACGAGGACAACAACAACACATCGGAGCTGGTCTAGGAAAGCTGGCGCGGCGGCGGCGCGGTCGTAGAGTCCGGCTTTATGAATGCGGTCCTCGGTGCTGCATTTATGCCGGTAGCTGGAGGCGCTTATAAATAAAGCCTGGCGAGAGAGACGGACAGAGGGATGGCGGGGAATCTCGCCGGTAGATAGGCGAGCAAGGGAAAAGATCGGGGGATAGAGAGAAAGAGGGATATCGGTCGGTGCGTGCGGCGAGCACAGATTCAATTATTCCGCGATTACAACGCGACCGGCGACTGCCTGCCTGCCTACTTGCTTGCCTGGTTGCTTGCTTGCTTGCTTGCTTGCTTGCCTGACTGCCCGCCTGCCTGACTGGCTGACTGGTCAGGCTCGATCACCGGTGAGCTGCCTCTGTGTGTAAACGCGGTGCGTTGTCAGCGTCGCAGTTTGTTATACCGGCCTATCGGCTTAAGTGGGACGTTGTTGTCGATGAAACCCGGAGGGCGGTAAGCGAGCAGGCAATAGTTACTCGTTCCGTGAGAATATGCGCGTTATTACGATTTATGCCACCATCCGCCCGCCGAACCGGCCAAGGGGTGGGTTTGTTTAGACGAGCAACGATCGAACCGCGGACACGACGGAATGCCGTGCGTGTTTCGTGTGTTGTACAGCGCGCGGATCGGGCACCGGCCACGCTCGCTGAAATAACGAGTTCACATTCTTCGCCGCCGCTGAAGAAAGAGGTATTTTTCTGTTATGAAGTCACACCAACAGTTTCGTAAGGGACGCCTGACGAAGTTCTCGACCGGAGAGAGTGAGAGAGAGAGAGAGAGAGAGAGATCGGTGCGAGCCCACAAGTTTTGCGACATGATGGCTCTCGTTAGCCTCGGGTAACGATCGTCTAGTACTCTGATATCCCATTTTAACGAGGTGTTAGACGCTTTTACGGCCCCCGGCCTGTCTTCTAATGCAACGATGTAAAATCATCGATGTAAAATCGCCGCTTCCCCTCCCCCCCCCCCCTCCCTCGAGGCGACCAACGCGTTCTATTCTCCTCGGATAATGTATTCGAGGATGCTTGTAAATATTCCTTCTGTCGGCGTTTTTTGCCGAATAAGATGTCAATAGAAGCGGCCGACGTGCTCCTACGGAGATTATTAGTCGTCGTAAATGTTATGGTTTTTTCGAAGGACATTCACTCGCGATACTGGACATCTCCGAGAGCCAAATGGACCTTGTTTTACGAGCCTCGACAAGGTTAGTTTATGTGTGGAATAAAGTCGATATACTAATGAATTAGCAAAAACACATTAATGAAATTATAGACTTAATGGAATGATCTAGCTTCCAGATTAGAGGTGCAGAGATAAAAGAAATAGAATCAAATTGCTGTCCTGACAAAATTCCATTCGAGACGCTACGTTCACCGACAATTTAGGAAATCATACGAAACCACCAATTCCAATCAACAACGACCAAATGACTAATAGTAGTCGTGTTTCGCAGTGAATAAATGACTAGATTTTTTTTAATCAAAATGAATTAACATATTACATGCCCACAACTATTTAATAGGTTTTTAACTTTATGATTCACGGCTGAGAACTTCGAAAGCAGTGGTAATATTTGCCATGATCTCGATAGACCATTACTAATGAATCATTAGCTAGCAGTTGGTTCATTAGATAGCTTTAACATACGATTTCCAAGTTCTTTTTAATATAGGTCATTGAGAATCGTACTAATAGGCTTCCGGTAATAAATGCGTTAAAATAATCCGCGAATATTAACGAAACATGAAATCACAATTTATTAGAAAATGTAAGGAAGAGCGGAAAGATGAACAGAGAGAAAATGCCGGTTAGATATCTGTTAAACCTTCTACCTTAACACTTTGACTGCCAAACAAGAAAAAAACAAAAATTCAAAAACTCAAAAATTCCGTAAAATCAAAGTAAGTAATTTAATGAAATAAAAATTGAAAAAAATTAAATGTACGATATCGAGTGGTCCTCCAACTTTCTCGCACTCCACAGATCCTAATCAAATTTGGTACAATGAATATATTAGCGTAAAAATTCATTCTAGACAAAGAATTTAGACTTTTCATGTACATCCCAGATCTCACAGACGTCTATGTCCTTGCCAGACTACCCAATCAATTATTAGCTTACAAAAAGTTCAAGTCTATATTAACCGGTTAACCGTGTTCGACGTGTACACACATGTAAATCCAAAACTCTATTGCGGTGCGGTTAAGGTTAATGAACTGTTAATTTCTAATCGAATAAAAATGTAATTCTTTCTCATTTTGCTTTCCTTCTTTTCCTTTTGGCCTGCGTTCGACGTGTATATTCGTCACTGCTTGGTTTTAATTCCGCGCCGTGAGGGATTTTTAAAATTAAACTCCGTAGTTAACCGGCTAAACCTAAAGTTGTAACCTATATCAATGAAAAATTTTATTAATTCCACCATTATTCCACAGAAAGGGTCCACTGCGCGTCGGCGCGTCATCGCGATCGTTTTCCTCGGCGGTCACGCATTAGCGAGCGGTGTTGATCGAACGCGGAACACAGCGGCAGCGGCAATTTTCCGCGACAAATCGATCGGCGCCCCGTCGCGTTATCAATCTGGCAGCGGGGTCCGCTTCGGCGACGCGGTCGCTGGAACGTCGTCGGCCGCTCGAAAATTACGTCGATTCGCCGCGGCGCATTACGGCGCTTATCGTTTCGCGTGTCATAGCCGGACGTGTCAGCTCGCGGCGGCGCTATTACCGGCGTGTTTCCGGGCGTGCCGTGTGAAATCGATTCATCAGAGATGCTTTGCGTCGCCGTCCTGTCCGTGGCTAACGTTCTATGCGGCCGTGTCCGCGGGTCGGGCCCTATCGGTTTCCGGATTTATTGCGTCTTTCTTAATTAGTTCTGTTCGAGCGGATCGTCTAATCCAACGGCTGATCGACGACTGGCCGGGAGAGGGCAGCCCGGCGAACGGGGTACGTTATCGGCGGACGAGAGCACCGTGGTACGTGGCACGTATAATTACGTGGAAAGAATCGAAGCGCGCCGGATCTCTTTCTCTTTCCCGTGCTTTCGCCGAGTCGAAGGATCAAAGAGGACGATGCACACATGCGCGGCGCGGCGTGGACGATGCCCGGCTTCGACCGGTCCAACGATGCGTCACGGTTTTAACGGGGGAACGAGTTCGGGTCCCGCACTCAACGAAGGCGTTCCCGGTGAATTTGCGTGAAACGACTCCGCGTATCGGTGTGTTACGGACCAAGGATAAAGGTGGTAGCCACGGCGGAGGGACCCCCTTCGACGAGCGAGCTGACTCTCCCGCGAGGAAGACGAAGAGGAGGACGATGACGAGGAAGAAGAAGAACAGCGAGCGAGCCGGCCAGGAGCAGGAGAAGGAGGAGGAGGAGGAGGTCGAGCCGGAGGAAGATCAGCAGAGAGAAGAAGGAAGAGAGGAGTCGGAGGTAAAGGCAGACAGGTACTCACAGCCAGAGACCAGGTAGCCAAGACTCTCGGCTCTCTCGACTCTCTGCTCCGGGCCCAGGTACTCTCGGGTAGGCAGCCTTGAGTCAGTGAGACTGGTTTCTGTTTTTGCTTCCATAGTTCCATCCTTCGAGAATCTTCGGTAGTCCGTCCTTCTTCCACTCGCCTTGCCTCCCCTCCAAGCCTCGCCCCGAGCCCCCATACTCCCCGGCACTCGGCTCCGTTCGCCGGCCGTTCTTTTTCTGTCTTTCTGCGTCGATCCGAGTCTTTCTTCTCCGATATCTTTCACCGGTTGTTTCGCTTTTTTCCGACGTGCTTTCTACTTTTTCTGGCACCGAACCGCTCTCTCTCTCTCTCTCTCTCTCTCTCTCCCTTTCTCCTTTCGTTGCCGCGGCGCCCTGTCTTCCGGCGAACGAACAACCGGGGGCCCGATAGGGGGCCCGATCCGCCGGAAATGACGGGAATGTTTTTGGAACTCGACGCACCGACCAGTCTCGTGCGCAGTGGTCCAAAATCGTCGGAACGCGGAAAAAAATACGGGTACAGTAGAACGTCGTCGATTACCGAATTTCGGTACGATGGATATTTAAGAATTGAACCTGAAATTCGATTGAACGAAGTTGAACATTTTTCCAGCGTTTTGGACCACTGTGCGTCGTTGGCCGAGCAGCTGAATCAACCCCTCGCGCTGCTATTTATTTGCAGGCAATAACGGCCAGACATATAATTTCATTTTTCCTGGCTTTATGGAGCAGCGTCTGGCATAAAAACAGTTTTGTTGCTCAGAAAATTGATTGTTATTAAACGGTTCGTTTCTCTGGATAATTCCTAACGACTGCCCAACCAGCTGCAAGCTGGATCGTTTCAGTGAAGATTCCAATTCGAAGGGGTTTAGGCGGCGCGTATCGCGAGCCCGCGACACGAGCGCCTTACGTCGGTGATTTTCGTTCGCGACAGACCGGCCCGATTTTTGCTGTTTAATAATTAGTCAATTACACAGGCGCGACCTCCGATAAATAGTAGTTTCACGGTCGATAAAGTAATTCGCCACGGTGCTTTTGGCGCGACCCGTTTCGCGGCGGTTCCATTACAGTTCCGGCCGTATCTGTCCGAGAAAGTAACTTCGCCGTAATGAAAATGTCCGCGACACTAAACGCGGAGATCCTGCGATCACCGTGGCTTTTAATTACGGCGTGCCGTTTTACGAGTAACCGGGAATGAATCTAAAAATTCCAGGCGTTCTCGCCGAGAGCTCGCAGCTCGTAGATGGGGCCCCATAAAAATTTCTTCCGGCGAAGTATGACCAAACTCTGTTTCTTCTTTTTCCTGCCGTCTCCCTCTCTCTTTCTCACACACGCACGCACGCACGCACGCACACACACACACATACACGCTGTCCGTTTGTCTCACCCTTTCTCTTCCCGGCGTTTCTCTTTCTAGTTCTCATCTCGTTACGTTTCCGTCTCTCGTTCTTTCTCCCCTTTTTTTCTCCCACCACCGCGGTTTCTTCTGGTCGTCTCGTTGTTCTTTTCACTCGTCGCCCTTTCCGAGTGAATTATTCGACGCCATTAAAAAGCCACGAAGAAATACACAAGATGATGTCACGGCGTGCAAGGTTAATTCGGAGATGTAGCCCCGGTGTTTGCCTCATTTGAGAAATCAACCTGATTTATACCTGCGTAGATTAAACGGATCTACGTGACGCGAAGCACAAATGCGCCGCGGCGACCGGACCGAAACACCCGTAGATCCGTGCCGGTCGGCTCTCCTAGGTGTCCCCGTAATAAAGACATCCCGGCCCCATTAAAATACTGGCGAGCAGGTAATAGTCGGTAAAAGTGGCCGCTCCGCTCCGAGTCTGCTGGGATCGACGTTTACACGTTAGTTATCCTTATCGAATTGCGTAATGGAATACTCAACACGGTTAAATTGAAATGCGACGAGATGGAGAGAGAGAGAGAGAGAGAGAGAGAGAGAGAGAGAGAGAGAGAGAGAGTAAAATAAATATAAAACGGAAACATTTCATCATATCGTTGAAAGTACTAGTTTCCAGAACGAATATCCTTATTCCGTAACAGCGCAATCTCTCGCGAATCGAGTGCGGACATTATGGATTTATTCCGCGCTCGAATTAACGAAAGCCCCGAGAAACAGGAACCTCATTAAAAATGAATAAACCGATCATTATACTGTTTTTGACGTGCACGCTAAATCGAAATGATTTTTGTTAAACGCGATACAGAACTGTAGATTTTAGGGCTTCGCAACGTCGTCGTTTTAACTCGCGAGTATATCGAAACCGGTAACCGCGTTGCGTAAGCACGCGCAGCCCGGCATTGAAATCACTCGAACCGCGCGCGGGTATGCGATTACAATTTCGATTTCATTATGGAAAACCCGGCCGTGTTAAGTGAATTAATAAAATGCGTACACATTCTCCGCCGAGAGATAAGCGAACTAATTAACACGCGGTGAGATACAAACCCGACATACCCGTCGTCGGTACAATTTTTTATCGCGTCGAAACCGTAGACGATACCATCACCACGCATTGAAATCACTCGGATTATACCCGTACTAATTCCTCTCGCGATTTAACGATGCCTATTAGTTTTACGACAAAACCTCGACCAATTAAATGCTGATTATCCTCTTTCTTAATCCAGTACGACCACACTCTGGGGCGAAAGGATCCAATGAAATAAACAAACAGGACTCGTTACCCGAAGAAGAAGGAGCACTTCCAGTCCTGTATTTTTTCACACGTGTATCATTTACTCGTTCGCGTTCGGCATCTACCGATCAATGTTGCGGTAAATGTACAGCTACCACCTGTCAGAAATCGTAACAAGTTGTACCCAATAAAGAGCGGTGTAACTAAAAACCATTACACAAAGAAATCGTGGTAACGAACTTGTTGACATTAAAATTATTCGATGTGGTCGACTGAGGGGCGGAGCGTACGCGTGGTTTATTTATTAAATTTGCGCGGACAAGCGTACAAGCGTCGAGGAAGTGATTTCGCAGGAAGGAAGTCGAAGCGGCAGTGGGGAACTCGGCCGGACGTTTAAATTTACAGCTCGCGCGGGCACGGAAAATGATTGGGAGCGTAATTTTTCCGCGGCGAAGCAGCTCGCAGGTTGTTGGCTCGCGGTCGCAAAAGTAAAATGGGGCACGCGGGTCCGGTGGCGCGATAAAGCGATTTCTTCCCTGTTGTCGGTGCCCTGTTGCCCCGTGCAGCCCCCCTCCCCTTCCCCCGCGGTTCTCCGGCGTGGATCCTCTCTCGATCCTCTCCTTCTTGCCTCGGCTCTCGGGCTCCGTGGCTACACGCCGGACAGGTTGGAGCGGGCGCGGACTGTACACCGGATCGGGACTCGTAGCATTCCAGAGTCGGCTTCTTCGTGCACCACCCCGGCTCGCCGCTCCGGCCAGAAGGAGGAAAGCCTTCTCGTTTCGTAGCTGGAATCTGTTCTTCGTTCCGTCGCGTACCCGACGAGAAGTATCAATGGGGGCCCCGGCATTAACATTAAGTAACAGTACCCGCTGCATACTAACTGCCGTATTATCGCCCCACCAGCCATGCCGTCCCTCATTCAACCCGCGCCTCGTCACCCGCAATCAAATACCATCGGCACCGCACTGAAGAAAGTTGACCGACGACGACGAAGACGACGACGAAGACGGAGACGAAGACGACCGACGACGTGATTCCAACCCCGGGCCCTTTCGTCGGTCAACAACCGTTGTCCCAGAGCTTTGCGTTCCCGCTCTTTCCCCCTCGATCTCGCTCGCTCTCCTCGCGCCGCGCCGATCGCGAACCCGATTCGATTCCGAGCGTTTCAGAACTCGCGGCCGCCCCGCGCACACACAACCATGTGTTTTATTACTCGTAACCGGAGACGGGTAAATTCATTAACTAGATGAAGAGTGTCGAACGATGGGCTAACGGCAAGAACCCAGTTGCCCAGTTTTTTTTTTTTAATGAATTACGGACGATCACGCGAGGTATATTTATTGTTATCGTTAATCCTCGCTGGAATGCTGTCGATTTTCGACGCTACGATGGGAGCGAGCTCCCTTGAGATGCGAGTTCCAAGGAATGTTGGGAATGCAATTAATGACAGTATAATTACTGTGCAAAGTTAATTTTTTTAGTGAAATTCTACGTGCCGAAGTTTTGGACATTTTTCAAAATCTGTTATAGGTTTACCCGGTCATTGGGTAATTTACAATTCGAATTTGTTTAACACCGAACCTACTTTAAAATTCGAATTTGTTTAACACTGAAGTTACTTAAACTTTGTACGATTTTCATTATAATATGTGCTTAAGTAAAGAAGTCAATTCAGTAATTTCCTATGAAATCGTTTTTATAATAGAAATAATTGTGAAATAGAGAACCGGTAATTTTGACCGTGATAGGTTTAGCGTTAAAAAGAAATAAATATGAATATTTAGACGAGGAAGTTAAAAGATTGAGTTATTTTTAAATGATCTAGTGATTTTTTAGCCAGCCTGTATCAGTAAGAGTTTTTTCGTCTTTTCGAAATTTGAAACAATTATTGAAAGAACGAGCGGGGATGGAGAAATGAAATTTTGACCGGGTCGAATCAGACCCCAGACACACGGTTAACGGTTTATTTCTGTTTTGCGATATTGATGTACCGCTTCCAGTTTCTTTTCATTTCGTCGATTTTCACTTTCACCGGCTTCTCACGATAAGCGGAGATTATTATAGGACGGGGCTGGTACCATTATTATACCTATGGCTTTATCACTCGCTCTAATATACGACGAGGATCACATAAATAGGATTATGTAAATATCGACAGTATTTATGGGTATGGGACAAATATTTTATTGCATCGTAAGAATTCTTTTTATTCACGTAATCCTGTTCCCATGGATCGCCCCCTGTAATTGTATAATTCCAAATAAAATAGTATATTACCCGTTAGACCATTTTTGTCGAAGCACATGGTAATCAGAAATATCGATCCTTATGTAATCCAATTTCCCACAGACAAATTACACGAGTATACGCTTATAGATATTTATGTTATGTACCGTACAATTAATTTAATGGCGTAGTACGCGAAGTAGTTTGTTAAAATTTCAGAGTAACCAGGTGGTTACACCCCCCCTCCATGTGGTTTTTGAGATTTTATCTACGCCAAGAAATAAACACGTTTAACCCTTAACATTCGAATGTAGGGACCCCCTAAAAATTGCTGTATCATTATTCAAAATATTTTTCACATTATCAAATTTCTTTGTATTTAATAAATTACTAAACACTTCAATATTGTACAAGTAAATTGCACCATTTTCATACATAATAACATGAAATATATAACACGAACAAAATATATAGAAGGGAAATATTCTAGGTCGGAAGAAATGTTTCGTTTTGGAGCTAAAATAGCTTCGAGTGCAAAGGGTTAACACTTTGTACCGACATGTAATAACCTTGTCATCTCAATGAACTTAAGCATTATATTTGTGGAAAGTATTTTTAACCCTTTGCACTCCGGAATATTGTAAACACCTGTGAAATGTCGACTCACACTCGACAAAGGAGGGCAAAGGGTTAAGGTACTATTAAAAAATGCAATAAAAGAGAAATCGATTTGTCGACCCGGTCGCGTGATGCGGCCTCTACCAGAGTTAAATTTGATCTGTGAAGGGATGAGTTTAGTTTGCAAAACGGTGAACATGTATCTAAAAAAGGGTGAATTTGGAGTACGAAACCTGTATCGGAAGGGCTGGCCAGGGTCGTTAAACGCGGCGGACTCATTCACGAAATCTGGTGTGTCGCCTCGGGGCCCAGCGTCGGGGAACGTATGATTTCCGATGGGCAGAGCTTGCTGCCGGTTCGGTTGGTATTAGTTTTTAGGAATAATGGTAATAAGTACCGTGGAGAGAGAGAGAGAAAGAGAGAGAGAGAGAGAGAGAGCAGGGTTTTTCTGATCGCGTGGTGCCCGCCGTTCGTTCACGGGGAAACTGTTTTTTGGCATGAGTCGTGGCAAGGATGGTCTCGGAGATGTTCGCGGGCAGATTTTTCTCACGAAACCCTCGAACGGGAATCCTGGAAAATATTCATTAAGATGCGGTCACGGGTACCGCGAGGGGAGGGGTAGTGTAATTGGCAGACGGTATGCGATCGAGAAATGGAGCGGTGTTATTTCATTGCTTGCGGTTGCTTCGGGGAAGGAGATAATGGAACATCGGGACGACACATCGGGACGAACGTGCACGGAGTTCGTGATTCTTTCTGGTTTACAGGCGTCGTTGTATACGGGAGAATCGGGCCCTGTACCGCGCCGCGAAATGCACGCCGGGTAAATGACAATTATTAAATGGCTTTTAAATGTCAGCGGTGGCTGTCGGCAAGCCTGTGTGATGGTGCCCGTGTCGTTGAGGGGATATGAAAGTTTACGATAACTTGTTGCGGCGGGTCGTTAAAAGCTCTAATCCTGTTAATTACGTGACTACTGCTTGTTATAGTAATTAATGATATAAGTGATACCTACGGACGAGACACGCTTACTCGCAAAAATATTTTGTCGTCCGTTATGGCTCGGTCGGTTTCGAAAAATGCACCAGACGCGTTCATTTCTGCGAAGCCAACCGACAATCTTGAAACACTTTGTTATACACAATAAATCGTCCTTAGAAATCCAAAAATTACGTTTGCACTTATGAGACCGCAATTCTTTTTAACAATGTTTTTTTTTTGTAGAATCACCCCCTTTTCGATTGTACTGATCTTGTGTATTGAACGAGATATATTTATTGAATAATTTCTCCTTAATGAATCTTTGCAGTCTCAATAAATGTTTACTTAAAATTTTAAATGCCGTATTTTGACAGCTACGGTAGAAATAGTGGTATGTTAGTGATATGTCCCGACATATTTAACGGTGTTTTAATCGGTGAAACAGATGACAGAAATGTGTCGTGAAATGGGTAAGCATTATACAACATGGGAAATGTGAAGTGGACGAAACAGAATGAACAAGCGGAGCAAACGATGAACAGATGAAATGGATCGAATATATGAAGCAGATGATTTACTTCAAGTAGACGCAATTGAGACGATGGTCTCAACGAGCCACTCAAAACCACCGACCTTCTAAATCTTCTACTGGTTATCTTCTGCCGATTTTTCGGTGGTCGATGTCTACGGTTTTAATGGGCTTAAGATTTACCGTTTCGAGTGGACGGTCTTGCAACAATTTCCCTGTGTTTTCACGTTAACATTGAGTAAGGGGTTTTTTATGCAAACACTAATGTTTGTTTACGGGCGCTAGGGAAAAAATATACACAAGTATTTTAAATTTCGTCCTTCCACATCGACACGGTCAGGTGCAGTGTCTTATCTACACGTATAAACTCCACACAGTCAAATTTTGCAGCAACTTTAAAACCAAGCATTAACGGTATCTGGTAAATATTGCCTTATAAAATTGGCAACCTTAAATTTATTGATATTGTCCGTCATTCTCAATACAATAAATGCTTGGACAAGGAAATTTATTCCACTACTTTCCATAAATGAATTTTGTATAGTTTCAATAATTGTAAAATACAGAACCGGTCATTTTGACCGTAGTAGGTTTAACGTTAAGAACTCATAGCTCGGTAACTATTTGTTTGCGACATACGGTTCCTTTCAAACCTTTTCACTGTTTGACGAGCAGACGGTACTGCTGTACGAAATATTTTTAACAATTTTGCGGTAAGTTTCTCCTACAAATGTCCACCAATCCAAAGGCGCAGATTCACCCCTAGAATGGGCGATCGTTGGTTTTTTTACGCCCTGTACAGTATCTGTGAATAATTATTATCAGAAAGTTCCGCTTACCACTCAATGGAAAAGCGTCCCTAATCGTCGTCATCCAATTGTTGTTTATAGGAGAAGGTTCGCCGATCGGATCAGAGTAGTTCACCTGGTTTCAGACTTTAATTGAAACCCGTCGACGTCCGGAGAGGTAAGACGCGAGAGAGGCGGATCAATGCAGCTAACGCGATAATTCCCGGTCGATCGTGCAACCAAAATAATCCGGCTGCTTCGCAGCGCGGCGCGGATCGGCTCGATGGGTTTTAAGTATCATCGAGCGTCTACGGTCGTTAGTTACCAGGGTTCTTTCTTTCTCTCTCTCTCTCTCTCTGGCTCGTCATCGTTATTACCGTCTTAGCAAAAATAGACAAGTTTCCAATCGAGCAGCGGAGTTACTTCGTCATCCGGCTCGAGGTGCATTTACCCGACGCGGAGGATCGCGGTCCCTCGCCGACGTCGCGAGAGCGACAAGCATTTCACGATCGCTTCATCGCGCGGCAATCTCGTGTACCATAAACAATGCACACGGGCGAATCTCCTTGAGATCGGCAATAAGTAATAACCGTGACGGGTAAGGCCGAGCTTGGACCGGTGAGCAACATTCTTAAAGGGGTCAGCCGCGTGTCACGGGAAGAAAAAAACGTTACCAGACGGCGCTCTCGACCGTAGAAAGTATACGCGCGATTTGCCTCGCTCGCCTGTCCGACTGCTCTTAGCAAGTGTCGGATCCACCGCTAATTTGTTCCTTACTTTTTCGCCGGCGCCTATTTGCGTATCATCCTCCTGCGCGTAACCCGGTGCTCCCGCGACGCACTCTCAGCCTCGTGTAAATATATTTTAATTAACGTTGACTACCATGTACCACTCTCGTCAATATTTTATGCTAAACCAGACCGGTTTACGTAGTTTCTTCTTCTATCTGTTTCAGCATTTAGTTTAAACGACGCGGTGGTAATGTGGCCCCCAGTTTCATATTCCTGCCGAAAATGCATAACTTAAATTTGTGTGAACTTTTGCTTAACATTTAGGTGAACTTATGCGAAGACAGCGGATCTGTATGGAAAATAAAAATTCTGTGGCTGAATTGCAACAAACTGGAGTGAAGTAATTAATATGTTCAATGGATTGAAAATAATATAACAGTATTTCTAAATTTCTAGTGTTTTCATTGTTTTAAATTCCATCAACTCATTTTTTATCGCAAACGCATAATATCAGCTGTCTACTGATAAGGTTACGCGTGACAAAAGGCGGAACTAAAAGGAACAATAATTTCGTTGAGTTTAACACTAAACCTACCACGCATTAACAGTATCTGGTAAATCTTGCCTTAGAAAATGGCAGCCCTACATTTATTGAGATTGTCCGTAATTTTCAATACAATAAATGAGTGGACAAGGAAATTTATTCCGCTATTTTCCATAAATGAATTTTTATAGTTTCAATAATTGTAAAATATAAAACCGGTCATTTTGACCGTGGTAGGTTTAGTGTTAATATGTATTATGAAAGTAAGTCCTCTTGGACCTCTTACAAAGGTGAGGGTAATATGGCTTCCTAACAGAAATCGTACAAAATTTGTCAATATTTTGACATCAACTGGAGATAAATAAAACAAATTCTTCTCTTCGGATGCAAAAATCGCACAAACCTCATATTTCTCCATGTTGGCCTACTGAATAACATCCATCATAAAATATGCATGTATATCATTAATATATAAATTTCGCATCATATTTGGTCCCTTTCTTTATATGAAGAAGGGGGTAAAGAAGGGGGGCGTCAATTTCAAGAAGCTTGAACCGCACCCACTTCTGGTTAAACAATACTACGGCCCATTTTGCGGTCGAATCGCCTATACCGAGTAGGCGGAAGAGAGTAGCGAAACGCTTCCCAGCACGGCCACATATCGGGCCGATTTATGAAAGAAGTGAAAGCTCGATGTAAATCAGAGACGAGACGCTCGCCGCTCAATTAAGCAACAATTTATTGTGCAATTACACGGTACGGTCCGCGCACCGACATTCTACCGGGGGCCGTGTAACGAAACAAGCGACGATATCGGCTAGTCGAGTTGGCTACCGGTCGCATCCGCGTGTCGGAGCCGATCGCGAGACAAATCGCAGCGGGGAAAAAAAAGAAGGGGGTTGTGCGACGATGGAAAGCGAGAACGCGACGAGGAAAAGAAAATGTCACGGGACGCGGTGGCACGGTAATGAGGCGTTCGGGGGGCGCAGTCGGTCTTTCCGAATGCAAGAAACCGAAGACCGATATCCCGTCATACATACGTAATGGCCGCCGCCATTATCGGGACATTCGTGGACCGCGAACAATCCGCCGATAATTCCGGTCTAACGAGAATGAGAAAAAGAGAGATAGAGCCATGGCCACGGAGAGAGGGAGAGAATCGAGGACTGGATTAACGAGGGCTCAAAGAAGAAGAAGAAGAAGAAGAAGAAGAAGAAGAAGAAGAAGAAGAGGAGAGAGAGGGAGAGAGAGAGAGATAGGAGGTATATATACGATCACGCTAACACTGATCGCTACTCCTAATACGAGCTAATTGGATGCCGAGTTAATCATAGTTTCTACCTCCGAGCGTATCGCTCGCCTGACCAATTATCGCATCGGTCTCTAACGCATTAATTAAGTTATTTTTAACACCTGCCGCCGACTGCGCGCAACCACGCTCAAGATCCGTGGATCGCCCGGTGATTGCATCCAGTTTTGGTGGAAAGTGTCCGCGGGGGGTTGCTTTCGCGAGCCGAGACGATGGGAAAGAGGCGAAAAGAACGCCTCGGCTTCCGGAACTCTTAAACCGGACAAGATACGAGCAATTACCAGCCGGCGGACTAATATACACCGTGGAATATATCGATCCGAGAGAGTCCTGTCAAAGGACGAACGCGCGGTGGTTATTTACTCGCCTGCGGTGGTGAGAGGGTGCGAGACGCTGAGCCGCGCCGCGCCGCGCCGCGCCGAGTCCCTGCCGGCGCGCGGCTGTGTTACGCGGATTTTTTCCCGTCTACGTGACCAGAGGCTGTCTTGTTTTCACTTTCCCTTCCTGTTGGAACCGTGAGAGTGTTTTGCGGGCTTCTCATTCAGATTCTGTCACGTGTGTCGCACGCTCAGACGAACCTGATTTTTTTGACCGATTTTTGCTCGTACATTTCCGGACCTCTCGCTCGAAAACCTCTTCGAGCTCGATACGAAGCTAGATTTCGTTCTACTGCTTTTGCAATCTTCCATTTTTGTGTTATATGTTTATCTTACGCAAAGTTCTAATGTATCCATTTTCTCGGTGACATGAAATTGCGTACTGAAGAACTGCTGCGTCTGTAAGAATTAAATGAAGGAAGATGCGTTGTGTTTGGTAAAAGATGGTTTGACACTTCTCAAGAGAAATAATGTCTTTAACCCTTTGCATTCGAGTGGTGACTCTGAAGCACCACTAGAAATTGTTGTGGCATTATTTCAAAGAAATTACAACAAATATTACAATGTATTTGTTACATTACAAAATTTGTATTTAACAGATTACTAAACATTTAAATATTATATGTGGAAATCGGATCAGTTTCGTGTGAATAAAATGAACATATTCGGAAGAGAAAAATTTAGTTTTAGAATGAAAATAGCGCCGAGTGCAAAGGGTTTAAAAATTATTCGCAGTCGGCAAAAGACCAATTCTTCTAACACTACCTTCCGGAATCCTATTATCACGATTTTCAGAAGCTGTACTGTACCAAAAGGAAGTTCAGAAATGTTATTTTACATCATACACTGGTATGTCATACATTTTACAACAACACAGGTCTTGCCAGCGTCGTGTATCGTCCAAGAGGCGTCCGTGGCCCCTCACGGGGTACTCCCCGCGGTAGTGGGGATAATTCCGCGACGTTTACCATCCAGGCTTCGGCGACATATACAGAAAAATCACTGTAATCTGTAACGAAATTCTCAGATGACGTTGCTGGCGCTATCTTGTTGGTCCACAATTGAAATTGCTCTAGAAGAATGAAAAAGTTAGAAGTCGTGGACCATGGAAGTTTAAAAATTAAGAAATCGCCAGCAGGCAATGCGTTAAATGACAGAAATCAGAACGTTGGGAGCTCGAGATGTCTCAAGATTGCACGTAATCATCGAACGGATAATTTATTAAATCCAGACACCCTAAGCGTGTCTTAATTCGAGCTCGATTAAGGGTTCGCCACTCTCGTGATCCCGATCCGGGCAGCTGACGTACAAGTCCGTCGACGGGGCCGTCGATGCACCTTCCGCACGATGCAATCGCGAAATTTCAATATTCATTCGACGAGCAGTCCCCGTCGGAACGAGGGTCTCTCGCGTCGCGCCGTTCTCATTCATCAGGTTGGCGCAGCCCGCGCGGTATCCCGGCGATCATCTCTCCGGCCACAACTCACGGGGTTCGGAGCCTCCCAATTCCCATGCATCCCCGTACAAATTCGATTCCGCAGTCCGGTCGCTTGCGGCAATTCCACGGGGCATCGGCCAGATCCAATATTCATGTATTCCACGAACTGGCTGTGGTTTCCGAGCCGTGGTCCCGTGGTGGCTGGGAGAAGCTGCCACCGTGAAAATGAAGAGATCGACGCCTACGTTTCAGCAGCTTCAGCAGCAGCAGGAGCGGTAGTAAGAGCGCCGGGCTCGCTTTGGTGCCCGGTTTGTGTCGTGCGGTACGTGCGGAGAAGATATCCAGGCTCTCGTAACGAGGAGCCCGTTGAGGCCGCGACTGGAATCCTTTAACGTGCCTGATCCATGGGATCGTGTACCGTTATTATTCTGGCTGTCGCGTCGGGCTCTAACGGCGAGAACGAACGAGCTCTCTCGTACCCGCTCGGGAACACGCGTACCCGCGGCGCGGCCCGCCGAGTAACGAGCGACGGCGATACAATTAACACGCGTATGGGCGTTGCAGCGTAAGGGGAGGAGCCGGTTCCCTACTCGGGGCTGTTAATTATCAAGGCGTCGCTTATCACGAGCATTGCCGGGCCCGTTATCGGGTCCGCGATCGGGCCCGCGCCGCGCTCCTGCGACCGCGTGGCTCGTTCGTTCCCGCTTTTTATTGCGTCCGTTTTCCCGCCGGAGCCGTGTCCGCCCAACCGTCCGCCAAGATTCACCGTGTAACCCCTCTGCACGCGATCACCGCCGCACCTACGAGCCGGATAACACACGTGGAAAACCGCGCCCTCTTTCCATCCTGACCAAGCAATTAGAGATTCGTGTCGCTGCTCCCTGTGAAATCCTTATTTTGTAATTACAGAGTCGGATATGCTCGCCGGTCCAGGCCGCGCAGTATCTTATCGCGGACGCTATCCGGGAGGAATCGCAGATTTGCTTTCTTTCTCGAACCGGCGTGCTTCTTGCCGAGTGTCCTGTGTCGCTGGTCCTGTTTTATCCGAGTGGCCATCTCCGGTTTTTATTAAACTCGCGTGTAATTCCCTCGCTGGAGAAAATATCCCCCGGGGTATCGGGGATAGAGCGAAGCATAATTTTTGGAAATTGGTGACGCCGGTGAGCGACTATTGTTGCTTTCTTTCTCGAACCGGCGTGCTTCTTGCCGAGTGTCCTGCGTCGCTGGGCCTGCTATCCGAGTGGTCATCTCTTCGCTTTATTAAACTCGCGTGTGATCCTCTCGCCGCAGAAAATATCCCCTGAGGTATCGAGGATAGAGCGAAGCATAATTTTTGGAAATTGGTGACGCCGGTGAGCGACTATCGATGGTGGAATGAGTACAGTGAGACAGGCAACTGCTGTGCTTCACCGTGTTCCGGGGTGGAGGACGTTAGGGAACCTGGTGAGACGAGGTTCTCGCTGGAACTAATATAGCGATCGTTATACTCTGCAGGATGTCACGCGGTAGATCTCTTGGTCGCGGTAAATGTCAAAGGTTCAGGAACGAACCTGGAATGAGGCTCTCTTGGGCATTAGAGGCTGGATTTGAGCGTCCACGACTTCCAGGTGATATGGAAGACATTATCTTGCACAATGGAACACGGACTCTATTAACCAGCTTACGTTGTAATTTTATGAGTTTTTTTTTTTTAATCGTACAAGAACTCCGAACGCTTACCCTTAATCTAATTATGCTACCGTATGAACTGCGACGTAGGAACTAGACCTCCTTCCAGCAGTGAAAGGCATATTGATCGGACACTGCCTGCGTGGCTACTAATGCTACCGTAAATGAGTCTGAGAGTGTAGTGTCCTCCAACCCTTGGGCACTTGTGAATTATGAACAGTAATTTTTTAGAGGACATTTTTCTAGAGAGTGACACTAGAATCAAATGGAAAACAAACATCATTAGGAACCACTAGAAACTCTGCCCTAGTCATTCTCCTTAATTGAGGGTTCCGGGTCCAATTTGCCCAACGAAGGTAGCACGGACCACACAGAAAAAGACGATCTCGTAAACCAGTCATCTTATGTCAATTTTGAAGTCGTGCCCACTTTTCACAGCACGTGAACATCTTCACGGATGCTGGATGTCCCACAAAAAACGAAAGAGCAGATTGAAACAGTATAAATTATATAAAATTTGCAATATTTTTGACGATGCAGATGAGAATAGACTTTGCCGAAATCCAATTTGCACATTCTGTGCGTTACGAAGAAAACAAAGATATTTAATATTCATTTAAAATCTTATTTATATGTATACGATGATTCGTGACAGGTGGAAAACTGACGATATAACTCCCCTTTACAGTGGCACAGAAAACATGATGTACCATTCTTTTTAAATCGTTTTGTGAATATTTTTAAACATGCATATATCGTGGGTGAGATAGTACCAAGAAACGAGTAATTAAAATTATTATAAAAATTGTTCTGGACACCGAAAAGGTAGCTAAATCAATTACAAGAAAAAATTATTACATCGCTTTGAGAAAAATTCATGACATTGATCAATTTTTCAGCGTTTACATGAAACAACGCCCTTAAATTTTCATTACCTTCTTGCGTGGTTTTTGAGTATATGTAGAAAAATAGTTGGGTTCAGATGATTTTAATTTCGCATAATGTGATGATAGCAATCTAGTGATTTTTGCAAGTATTTACGCTTGGTACGAAGGTAACCAGATGCACATGGCTGCGGTACGAGGACAATAATAACTCAGCAACGTGGTCTAGCGCGGTGCACGTTTGTTTGGACTTTTTCCAGCGCGTTATCCACTGTTCTCCAGCGATGCGTGTCCCGTATGTTATGAAACAGCTTGTAGGTACGCATAGGTGTTCGCCGATAGTGGAAACGTCGCCACAGGCACAACGTAACACCTGAGCTATTACGTGTCGTTATTGGGTCTTAATAGGTGCACCGGCCCTTCGCTGGATATGCCGATTATCGGGTTACCTGGGACGGCAACCTACGCCGGCACCGACGCGACGGTAAGTACACGTTGTTATGCGTGCCTACCGTACGAGCACAGACGGCTGTTTTCCGCGCGAACGTGCGTGAGAATGGCCAAAGGGGCCTTTGATTGGCGATGGCCATTCAATTCTCTATTACTAGCTGTCTGGCCGTTTCAATGCGCTGTGTGTTCTGGCGAGTCGTAGCTACAAATTAAACACTTCGAACGTCGCAACCGTTATTAGGTTGCTACAGAAAGTGTCTATCTTTTTCGCTCGACGGAAGAATGGCACCCGATCCCTCTGAACGGCAACTAATGCTCAGCTATTCTGAATGCAAACTCTTCTCTCATGATATTGCAGTAATGATCGATGCACACCGGCACGAGGAAAATGCTTGAGACAGCCAAGAAAGCACTATTTACATTTTTACGGCTGTACCGTCTCGAGCGTCTTATTTTAGACGATCGACATCGAATGGGAAAATTACCGTTTTTCTGTCGAGTATTTCCGTGTGATAAATTACTGTGTTTGGTAGAATCGAGCGTGCACGATTGCATGGAAAACCGCTGACCAATTACAAGTAAACTTAAGGTCCGGTTTAGCCGATAGTTATTAGTCCCAGGTTTATCTGCGAAGCAGCACAAGGGAGCTATCCCCCTTCGAGGCTCATCGGTACGCGGTCAATTATATCCGGACTCCTAATCACTATGCAAATGCGCGCATTTGTATACCGACTTCTAATACCAAGGTAAACAATAAATTACTTTTCATAGACGAACTTTGCTCAGTTGAAAATCGGGCATCTCGCGGGATCCCATTGAAACTGTTGGAATTCCTCGGAATTGCGTGCTCCGAAACACTTTGAGCCGTATAAATTACAAATGTTCCAATTCCGTGTCTCCGGTTCGCATAATTTTGAACGCGGAGCTGGTGCCGTGGCACGATTAAATATAAAGTGGGAGCATTATAACATCTGAATATCGAGTCGATGTTAAATGCTTCTAGCATAACAACCTGGAACACTTGCTCCGCAGCACCATCGATTTGTATCTCCACGTAGAGTGTGTTCAATGGAACTTTGGGCATGTATAATAACTTATTTAGATTTACAAACTACATGTTTTAAATTTTCATTCCTTTAAAATTCGTTCAGACATTAGCTGGTAAACTAATCCTTCTCAAATCTCAGAAAATGTTAAGCCTAAACATTTTCTCGCGTCGCCAATAATTTTCAAGAAATGAAATTTTGTCTGGGAAACGGGCTTTCGGCGTGTCGGGGCGCAGTTACGTATAAAATCAAATAAGAGAATTATGGCGCTTGACACTATTCCTACCGACACTTCATGTATACCTATTCCTACCGCGACCGGTCAAATGACCGGTCTTTAGCACAACTTATATTTTTTAATATAGAATGAAGATAATACCCAATTTGACAGTATAAAAATATAGTTTCTTTTATTTAGGAGTATATAATGTATATTTTATTCGTTTTCACCGCATAATATTTCGTTTACTATACCCTGTTGGGCCTGATGTTTCCCTAAAAATATTATGAATAGGTGCTCTTCCAGGATTAGACCCTTCTTTTACTTCTTGCCAAACAGTTCCGTCTACAGCAGTTTCGATTACCTCTTCCTCATTCTCGCTATCGGAAGTGACTAAAAATCTCCTTCTTTTTCGTCCTCTACGTACGTTCGAAACATTCTCTTCGTCCTCATCGGTGTTCGAGTCGTTCTCAAATAGATCATAATTTTCCGTACTGTCATTTTCAATATCAAAAATTTCGAACGTCTTGACATTTTGGGAATGAATATTCAAGGGATAAAATAAAAATTAAAATATAAAAATGTAAATCAAGATGGATAAAAAAATGAACAAAAGATAAAATGTGAAACTTACTACGAAGTATTGTTGGTTCGTTCACTTTTTTGAAAATGACACTTATAACACGTAATACAATATAGAATAAAAGTAGAATAATAATAGAATAAAAATACAAAATAGTAAAAGACTGCCGAATATGCTCCCTGTAACTTTCACGTTTTGATGCTCTCTGTTCAGCTCACAAGACTTTACCGATTTGAATTCGTGAGAAGACGTCTAGACATCTCCTTCGGCTATGATTGTATTTATTTTACAGTCATAGTAGATAAGACGGTGTAAGAAAATCCGAGGTTCTGGACCGCTTCGGATACCAATTAGGCAAATAAACACCGCGAGAACTGCCGATAGGCGAGCGAGAACTGTAAACACTTTGAAGTGCCGTAAAGCAGTCCCTGGATGGCACTTTTCGGCTAAAATCATACCACAACTGCCTTACCTTTCGTTTCTAACGACTTTATAGTTTTGGAATTGAGTCTTTGAAAGAATACTATTACAAAAAGATATAAATCGTTCTACCGGTCAAATGACCTGTCGCGGTAGGTAAGACAGACTACAAATTTTTCTCAGAAAATAAACAATATAAAAGGAAGTGAATATTGAAAAATGTATTATACGCATATTTTAGGAAAAGTCGTGAAGTTTAAAGGCGATTCAATTACGTTGTATATAAGAAATTCTAATACAAATTTTAAAAACGATCATTTGACCGGGCCCGGTAGGAATAGTGTTAAATATCGAGTCGATGCGAAATGTTTCTAGCATTGTAGCTCGGAATACTGGCTCTCGGAGCATCATCGCGTCCGGATCGAGCGGATCTTCCGCGGTTCAACAAAACGACGAGCACCTTATGGCGAACATTTGTCGAGGGACCCGGCCGGTGTAATAACAGACGTTAGCCGTGGTTTCGAGCATCTCCGGCAGCGCTTGATATCACGGCTCCCGTTTGCCATGCGGAATGTTTCGTGCTCGATACGATCGCGGATGGAGTCGCCAGATATTACGGGGCCAGCAGTATTTTCTACGCTGGATTATCTCCGCACGCCGCTGGAATAGTAACTTCAGCTTCGATCGCCGCGTCGGTACGCAGGCGTACACACACAATATTCCCCTAACAGCCGCCGGGCGTTTTTAATCCATTCGCGAAACACAACGAGGGTTACGCGTTTAAGTTCGTCGTAATCGATCGACAGACTTTGACCCTTAAGTACTATCGACCGTCTGTGAGACCACTCACAATTTCCATTCATCCGCATTTCAATTTTTATCGTATCTGATTGTTAATCGATTGCGGATCTGTATGCAAAATAAAAATTGTCTGCATCAATTGCAACGAAAAGGACATAGAAATTGTCTTAATAATTTCAATAGGATCTAAATAGGATACTAGCAATCATTAAATTGTTGCACCTACTCGTTCTTGTTATAAAGGCATATACAGTGTTTACTTTATATATGTCCCTGATGCCTAGCCGATAAAAGTCCCGGAACTATCCCCACTAGATCCGTGTTTTGGACATATATCGAGAAAACACTGTAATCCGCTGTTTAATTATTACAGAATACCTGACGTTTTCCAAATTTCGTTTGGAACTCTTTATTATTAATATACCAGCCGCTCATTTGCAAAATCGATTGACTTCATAAAGTATATAGTGACCCCGAAGAGTTTTTAAACACTACATTTTCTGTAAAATTGTAGACCCTTCAGCTGTTATAATTTCGTAAACGAGGATCGTACAACAATAAACTAGAACTCAAAACTTGAAGAGTTCATTTTCACAATCCATCGTCCATTTTTTGTTTGTTTGTATGATATCAACATAAATTGATATTCAGTACCATTAATCTTATGACAATCATGCTTAAGCAACTCAATGGTCATCGCTGACCACCGTGGCATTCAACGTGTTAATGATACTAGAACTACTGATTAACACGTTAAGTGCCACGCCACTTACCACATATCAAAGTTCCAAGAAATCTAATCGATTTTGTAATTGAACTTGTAACTAATAAGTCAAGATTTATTATAATCACTGCTATTTTAACTTTCTCATACTTCGTAAGTCCTGACGATATTGTGATTTACTCTGCCCACCACCGTACGAATTAACGTTAAAATCAACTGTAATAAAAATATTGTGTCAATCATATATGACTGACACGGCAATTAACATGTTAACTACGATTCGTAGGTCCAGTCTAGCCTAAATTCGGCTACTCTCCTGACGCAGAGAGATTGATAGTCCACGGTGCTCTCTGACAAAATTCGTCACTGATTCGTGACAGTGCTGAGACTCTTATGGGAGTTCGCAGAGAATTAATAACTTTCAAACTAATCCGTTTTCGACCTTAGATCTAATACTTTTTTTAAGGAGGACACGGATGTTCATCGATTAATGAAAACAAAAACAATGTTGCTAAAGAAAATTGAAGTGATCACATTTCTTTTTACTACTCATAAACCTTTTTGCTAATTACCTATCGCAATTTATTATCGTATAATTAACGTCCCATTTTGTCCGATTCGGGCAAAGGTGTGAGAATGAAATCAATTGCTATTTAAAGTACAATATGCCCAGAAATAGTATGCAAAAAGCCAGAGAGGTACTTTGTGGTGCATTTTTAAAAACTTGAATTAAAGCTGATGAAAATTTAACATGAAAAATTGGGACAAATTGTTAAAATTTTTAAAAACTTTTTGTGAGGTTAGAAAGACCTTATGATACTAAATGTATCTTTGAACCCCAAATTAAACGAGTAAACGTTCAGCAAACAGCACGCATTTCATGTACAAAGTTTTATATTCGATTGTATGCTTCAATGTTCACAATAAATTCATACATTTAATAAAAATTGTGAGTGGTATCACAAACTACATTGTATTACTAATATTTCACGACGAAAATTCTTTTCAGATTTCGTGCTTCGACAATTGGACTTTTCAGCATTGTCTCGAACACTGTGCGATCGTGCAAACCGCGATTAATATGAATCGCGGTTCTGCACGGAGATTCGCCGGCTGTCTCTTTCTGTCGGTTATCGCGATTCCTGTTTGCCAAGCTGGATGTTCTCCGGCCCCGATACGATCTGCGATCGAGTCACCAGATATTACGTGGCTAGCTACGTTTCCAACGTTCTGTGCGCGCCGGCCACGAGGTAGCGAGAACCGTGCACGTTCGATCGAGTTTCCAATCAGGCCCCGATATCGGGCCCCGCCAAATGGACCGTTCGATCGAGATCTGACAGATTGCGCTTCAGCCGCGCTGCGACGGAATGGATTAAGTTACACATCGGCATCGATCCTACCGTTCCTATCCGCCACGAAAGCTATCTTCATCATAGTCGCGGACGTTCGACGGAATTGGGCAGGAAACAGGGGGCCTGTCGATCGAGATGTAGGATCTCGGCCCATCGAAATTGATCCCTGGAGCCTCGCGTGAGCAGCGGACAGGTGTTAACTCGCCTCGCCACCTGTTTCATAATATTTTGGATTCTGCTTGATCCTTCACCGATTCTCCGATCGTGGACCGATCTTTCTATACATTCGTCAGATTTTAACCCATGTGCATCATCAGCGTATATATACGCTCAATTTTCCTGGTCACTATCACCGGAACGTATATATACGCTTATTTTTTCTTATAATGCTGAAATATGAAGTTTTTTACTTGTAGTAATTTTTGTACTTAAATATAATAAAAAAAAAGTTTGGTGACAAAGGTCTTCTTTCATATTTCCTTATTATGCAATTGGGTTTTCGATGTTCGATTTACACATACAGTCAGCCACAAGTCTCCATACACACTTTAAAATGGTGTAACCTTTTTAACCCTTTGCAGTCCTATGTTGGGCCAGACTCGACAATCACAAATAGTTCCTTATTTTATTGATTTCCATTACATTAAAAAGTTGTCAAAAACGTCTTTTAGTACTTTCCCTGCGATTCCGAACATTTGCAAATTTTTCAAAAATTCTTCTTCACATCGTGCAGCAAATCAATTGTTCCAACTTCTTAAGCAATTCCAAGTCGTATAGTCCATTATAAAAATAGTCATCGTTTTTTTGAGAATATTCGAATATTATTTCGGCTGACTGTGCAGTGATTTCTCTATACAGGTAACACCAGGGACACCGAATCTGTTATTATGTTGTCTATTGCGATACATTTGAATGTATAGCAGCTCAAGGGAATATTTTTGAACATTTTGCGTAACAGAAATAAAGCAAATGAATCTTGCACGTTGAATTTTATTTATTCTATTTTTCTGGGTTGAAGGTCATTTGTAGGTCTTATTGTGTTACATGGATGAATTCGTTATTTTGTCAGCTACAATATTACGTTAACGAAGATATATCATTCCATTTAAAAAAACATCGATGACCTTGAAATCTCATACAAAAATGACCTTGAAAATTTTGTCCCTTACACCGTTACATGTGGTGCTTCAAACAGTGTAACTTTGTCCTAAGAAGTTTTTCTGTACAACGAAAAGTAACGGAGATATTTAGGTGTTCTGTTTCTTCGGACTCACTCTGTATATGAGCCGTTCACTGCACAAATCGATTAACTCCACTTTTTAAACAATCTTAAATTTAAGTGTCAAAGCACTTGGTATAATCATAACCTTTTATATTTATAATAACTTTCCTGAATAATAAAGATTAACACCATTACACGATAAAATTTTTTTAGCCATTGAATAATAAATAATTTATTTCAGAGGCCATTTCGATTAACTCCGTACTCTAATGTAAATCTATTGCAATAATGCAACTCAAATGCACTAGCAAGCGCTGAATGATAACGGTACATTTTTTAGTGCCGTCTTATCAGAATTAAAGTAAAATAAATTAGTCAGTGACAATCTAATTGCCGCAGGATCAAGTACTTGTGAAGTCAAATTATTTATTATTAAGAATAAAGTTGAATTGGGTATGTTTTAACTTCTACTGTATACTTTTCAACATCACTCCCAGATCGTATTTGGGATTAAATTATTGTAAACAATTATTTCAATTTGTCGGTGGTTTTAAAGAAATAAATATTATAACGTTATAGTCAAGATGAGTGAGACTAATAACAATGTGGATGTGGAAAACAGTGAATCATCTGATGGTTCTTCAATACGATTTATCAACAGACAGTCTGGCTCAAGAAAACGTTTATGGTTTTCTTCGGATTCTTCTGACTGAAATAGTAAAAATATTGCAACAAACACATTGATTGGGCAGAAAAGAAGTTGTAATCCTGATAATTGGGCCCGAAATTTACAACAGCATAAAAAAACAAAAGGTTTGGCATACAGGAATAGAGGAGTTTAGGTTAGTTTAGTTAATTTAGTTTAGGACTTTTATCGGCTAGGCATTTGGGATGTATGAGCCGTTCATTGCACAAATCGATCAACTCCACCAGTCACATAAAAATTGTAACATCACTGACCACTATTTTTTGGCTATTCTTTCTTATTAATTTTATTTACCGTTAGATAAAAGCTACATCTGTATTTATGCATTCTACAATATTTATTTGAATTTATATTATAAAGGGAATTTTAAAAAAACAATGTACATTATTTCATTGCATTTCTCAACTTTTTGTTTTATGGAGTTAATCGATTTGTGCAATGAACGACTCATATGTCGCCAAGGCTTGGATGATGAACATCGCGGTATTATCCCCACTACCGCGTGGTATACCCTATGAGGGGCCTTGGACGCCAAGGAGTGTAAACATAACACGGCTCGAGCATGTCTCCTAGATGATACGCGACGCTGCCAAGACCCGTGTTGTTGACATATATCGAGTATTCACCGCATATGGCGTCTAATAACCAACCCGGACCTTGCGTTGACATCAGTTCCCAGATAGCTGGAAACGTTGTGAATTGTGACTTACTGTTATGCCGCAGGAAGGGGTAGATGAAGAGTATCCTCGAATAAACTCCAAACTCTTCTAGCACAACTTAGGTTTATTTGGGAATAGGTCGCCAAGCAAGAATACAAAGCGATTTTGTACACGACGAATAACTTTGTAACAAACGAGTCGACTGACGGGCTACTTGTAACTTCTTCTCTGTGTGTCTGTCCGCGCCCTTTCGTAGGGCCTTATATAAGAGTACAACTATGGAAGTTTGGTGGGGATGGATGACACTAGCCCTTAGAGATAGGGAATGACGTGGAGGTCGGAGTTTTCGCAGGGTTGGACTTTAATATGAAATCTCTGTACCGGTGGGTAATTTGCCTTAGTCTAGTAGATGAGAAAGCCCGTGAGTTCTGACTCATCTATTTGTCTGACTTATCCATAGAGAATAGATAAGTCTGGTAGTCTCGCGTAACATTACGTCAGTCTCATTTGCTTCCCGTGGATTCGTGAATGCGGCGTCGGTCGGTTGTTCTAGGACGGTTCGAGTGAAAGCGTCGTGGGGGCAGAGCTCGTTAATAGGCGTCGTCGGCGCGGGCCGATAGGACAGTGGACAAAACGAGAGATCCAGTCTAAGAGACTGCGGTATCTCGTAAATTGCTCCGCTCGCAGGGAGCCGGACGCCTGGAATCCCAAGCACTCGTGCGTACGGCGCGGGAATACTAAGTTCACCTTCGATCCGGTTACGATTCGCCGTGGGCCGTGTCGGTCTGGGCCGCAGATGCAACCGGCGACGACAGGATGCTGCTTCTGGCAACGCCGTTGTTGTTGTTGTTGGTACGTACAACGAGGAGGCAGGGCGCCCCCGTGTTTTGCGCCCGCGGGAGCGTCCCGCCGCCGACGCATCTGGCCGGTGTGCGACAGGGAGAGGCGAAAGCGAGAGAAAGAGAGGGAGAGAGGGAGAGAGAGAAAGCCGACACCGTCAATGGGGAACCCCGTGGCACGCACCTGTGCACACTTTTTCAGTGAATGACAGCGCCCTCGTAGGAGGGGCGCTACGGGCACGAGTGGTTGCGAGGGCTGCGAAAACGTCCTTTTAAAGGGACACGCGCGACCACGCATCTGTCGCAATCACCGCGGCATTGTCAGCAAGCCAGAGACGATTTAAATGGGCCCCCTTCTATGGACACCCCTCCTTTTCTCCCTTTTTTTACGCGATCTAACCCCCGATAGTTCCGGCCCGCAGGTTCGCGTTCACTAGTGTCACCCCCTTGCTCCTTTAACACGTTCGCTGCCAATGGCTGCTTCCCTGTGATGCTGGTCGATCATCTGTGCGGAAACCGCTGCCAACGTCGATCTTATGCGATGGCCTCGAAATGTATTCGAACGCCGAATCTCCGATTTTTAAACAATAGTCGATGCGTCGTCAACGGAACTTCAAAAATAAGACACGGACAACCATAGTTGTGACACTTGTAATAAAGAAGAAATTAAAGATGAACCGAAAATCGTATCAAGATTTTTGATATGACTCAATAGATATTGTTACGTCCCAGGTGGGGCGGATTATAATTTTCCGGGGATAAGCCGCAGTTTCGAACCTACCTGCATTCACCGGCTTCGATTCGCGAAATTGAGGGTTGGTTAAATGAGTTTTCCCCGTATTTTTACAAAAACAACAAAAGTTTCGATGTATATAGAATTTGGTGCTGAATCAGATATTCGAATTTACAAGCAGGGATTTCGTGTAGCGCATAGGCTAGAGAGCTTACAAATGTTTCGCTTAACCCTTTGCGCTCGAGTGGTGACTCTGAAGCACCACTAAAAATTATTGTGGCATTGTTTCAAAGAAATTACGAGAAATATTACAAAAGATTTGTTACATTACAAAATTTGTATTTATCAGATTACTAAACATTTCAATATTATATGTGGAAATCGGATCAGTTTCGTATGAATTAAATGAAAATATTCTAAGACGGAAGAAAAATTTAGTTTTCGAATGAATATAGCGCCGAGTGCAAAGGGTTAATAATAATAGTAATTTACCGAATCGTTTATCGGGAGGTGCTCGCTAGTTGTGGTTCTTGGTTTCAGGAGGGGCGCTCGCAGCTCGAAGTCGCTGATTTTCGAGAGTGTTCGCAAGTCAGAGTCGTTGGTTTTGGAGGGTGCTCGCCAGTTGTTGTTGTTGTTGTTGTTGTTGTCACAACACTTCGCGCAACTGATTTGCCGAAACTCGCGGATAAAGGAATTATTACTTTATTACCGACGCGACGTGTCTACTTGTATGGATTTTTACTATCTGACTGAACTGAACGAATTGAACTGAACTGAACTGAACTGCGGAGTTGGTTCCCTTTTTATAATGTAGGTAGTCCTTTGTTTCTCAAAATTGCTGGCTTAGGGGTTTGCGTTTTCTGATCTTCTCGATGTCTCCTGATTAGTCAGCTGTGCGTTGCCAGGATGAAATCGACGTCTTTTCTTGTAGTTCGGCATAATTGGATACTTTCTTCGTTTGTTTCTAATCTGTAAGCTGATCTTCATCTGCGTGTCTTGCAGGAAGACAAGGTGAAGTATTTTTCCGCGCTGCCTAACTGCGTAGAATTGCTAACGTATATTTCAATCTTACTACTTTCTGTAGCAATTAATACTAATATTCTTTATTTAAGCGTTTATTCGTTTACGGTCGAACCACCGGACGTGACAACATCTAGGGGCACTTCTACGAAGATTTTAGGTGCCAACGTGAAAGTTGATCTTTTGATTTTTGTGCATTGACGAATTTTGAGGGGTCACGCGCGATCTCGCACGCGCTGCGTGTCGGTGCACCGGGGGAGGGGGAGGGGGAGGGGGAGAGGGCCCAGGGCCACGTGCGACAGCTTAGGACAGGTCTGGTAATCCGAGAACGGGAGCGTTTACGTGAGCGGGCCGCTTCTTTTTCTCCGCTCGGCCGGTCTTGTTTCCAAATCCCCTTCGGGGCAGCTTCTTTCTTCCTTTTCATTCTGTTCCGCGGCGGGAGCGGCAACTCCGCCGGCGCTAAACGTAAGACGAAACCGGCCGCGAAACGCTTAAACGCTCAGCACGGCCTCTCCAGGCCACGGTGCTGTGCTATGCGCAATATCTGCTTATGCGAACGGCTCCGACCCGGCTAATCCTTCGGACGCCCTGTTATGCCGGCGTCCAGGTGTCGGATCGAGTTTCAGTCGCACTTGTCGCGAGCAAGTCGACGATAATGGAGGAAAGGGAGTGTATACACCTGGATATCGTGTCTTCGAATCATCATCCCCTGGCTCGCACAATGTATGTATTACGTTACGACGTTTCTCTCCACACCTTTTTTTGCGGCATCGTTCACCCAAGCGAGCGGAAGTTCAGGCTTTTCGTGCTGGAGAGATTCGACTGTGATTTACCGACAGGGAATTTACATCTTTTTAATCATTTCGTGGTCTTAGCAACTTGTGCCGTTTCGTTCATATTCCCATTTAGAGTCGTCAATTTTAGACAACATATAAGACAAAAAAGGTCTGAGTTATTGTAGGTCAAGTGTTTTGAAATTTGATGTATATGTCTGATCATAATTCAGGATAATATAGTGTAATTTTTATGAAATTATCTTTATTATTGTTTAAATTATTCTATGATTTTCTGAAAATCTCAGTTTTATGGCTGCTATGATATCTCAATAATGAATCGACGAATCTTCTTCAAATACATCAGTATAAAATAGAGATCCCTTTCTCTTGCAAGCTAAAATTATACCTTTATCAACGATAGTTTTCTTTTACTGCTGGAAGTAGTTTCAATTTTAATACTGAACCTACCAAGCACAAAACACATTTTTATATGTTTTGATACGTCTTATAGAAGGAAGAAGATTGAATTTACTTAAACTTTGTACGATTTTCATTATAATGTGTGCTTCTATAAAGAAGTTAATTTGGTAATTTCCTATGAAAACGTTCTCACAATTGCAATAATTGTGAAACAAGAAACCGGTCATTTTCACCATGGTAAGTTTATACGACTGGCATTCTACCAAAAAAAAATTTTCTTATGATTCCAGTTCACAAGACAAGTGGATCTCATTGTATAGCAATGGTATCGTAAAGTAAATTATTGTATAGTCTCGTAGATTAAAATCATGTAGATGTTAAACTCAAAAAATGCCTTGAAAAAATCCTTGTCCGCAAAGGCTCGTAAGTTAGTTAACATTGAGGTTTGTGTAATGTTTGTCATACTTAAAAATCAAATAGAAGATAAGAATTTAACTTTCGGAGTTCGCATTTTAAGTGTGTTTTGAATAATTATATAAGTGGACGGTCGTGTTTGATTGCAATGAAAATGACGAACGGCGTATAATAATATAGAAACAATTTACGTAGGCGTCGAGCGCAATATGACGAGCATGTTTATCAAGCAAATGTTTGCCTTATATTTTTCGAGCGGTCTGATTCGTGACGGAAGAATGAACAACGTCGCCGCTGCGCCGCGAGGAAACGAAAACAGAAAGCGGTGACAGTGTGGTTTTTCGATGGTAATCTGCATGACCCGGTATACTAAAGGAGGCCTAAAAGGAGAGGGTGACTCGATACGGGGTGTCGAGAACACTTGTTGTCTTCCCACTGGCGACAGACGGCTCTTTTCCACATCCTGTCGCTGCTAAGTTGCTGCGCCCCTCGTCGAACATAAACCTATGCAATGAATCTCGATGTCCCTGGAGAGTGATCGACAGTTTAGTATCACATTTCATAGCGTCCGCTTCAAATCGTTAAGCTGGCCAATTTAATTATATAACTGTTTAGCGGTGGTCGGAAACGAACCGTCGTTACGTAAACAAATGTGATTTCTGCCACAGAAACTGGTTTAATTGAACGATTATGTACCGTTACACAATACAGCGCAAGATTAATGAAATCTATTAGCGTCTACGAGCACGATATAATTGTCGTTCGTCCATCAATATCAATATGTTGATATTTAACGACTCTATAAATAATACTAGATACAAGCAGTAGACGTTTGTATAGTTATATGTTGAGGATTGATATAATTATTTTTCGGAACTTGTAGTTTGGCTGAGCGCCAGTTAGGGCACTTTTTATTTTTCCTATAGGTTAAGTAGAACTACATATTTATTTTGTATAATACTTGCTAAGCCTGCTTCCGGTTTTTATTATGTCCGTCCGTCTGTGCCGGTTCGTTTTGTCTTTGTCTACTAAGAGTATCTAAATGTTGAAACTTTATGCAAAGTATAATGTGCATTCCTGTGTTGTTTACTATATATCGACAAGTAATATTATAACGTAAAAGTTGATGTTTGTAGTTTACTGGAGTAAGAGGATGTGATACAAGTTTATCATACTATACGTGGTCGTGCCGGTTCGTTTTGCCTTTGTCTACTAAGAGTATCTAAATGATGAAACTTTATGCAAAGTATAATGTGCAATCCTGTATTGTTTACTATATATCGACAAGTAATATTATAACGTAAAAGTTGATGTTTGTAGTTTACTGGAGTAAGAGGATGTAATACAAGTTTATCATACTATACGTGGTCGTGCCGGTTCGTTTTGTCTTTGTCTACTAAGAGTATCTAAATATTGAAACTTTATGCAAAGTATAATGTGCAATCCTGTGTTGTTTACTATATATCGACAAGTAATATTATAACGTAAAAGTTGATGTTTGTAGTTTACTGGAGTAAGAGGATGTAATACAAGTTTATCATACTATACGTGGTCGTGCCGGTTCGTTTTGTCTTTGTCTACTAAGAGTATCTAAATATTGAAACTTCATGCAAAGTATAATGTGCAATCCTGTGTTGTTTACTATATATCGACAAGTAATATTATAACGTAAAAGTTGATGTTTGTAGCTTACTGAAGTAAGAGGATGTAATACAAGTTCATCATACTATACGTGGTCGTTCCGGACCATTTCTATAAAAGTTCTACGTTTTCTTTTTTATGAAATTAATTTTTACGAACCATTTTCCGTAAAAATTATTCAACATCGTTATACGCGGTATCTTGAACCTTCAACTTTCGTAGGATTCGCGATAAATCTCGGCCGAGGATGGTCGAAGATATTTCAAAATGGCGACGAAGCGTATTCCGAGTCAATGACGGATGACTTCCGCGGTGCCTGGGCTCCATGGAACGCAACGAGGATTCGCGTCAGCGTGGAATTGGCTTGCGCGAATGGGAACCGCGAGTGCACGGCAACGGAAAACGCGAATCGCGCCGCGCGATGCGTAACGGAACCATTGATCGATGCGGCGTAATCCGGATCGGTTTGTGATCCTGGCGGAACCCACGATTCGCGATCATTAATTCTCATCTACGCGGGGTCTTCACCGCCGATATCCATCACCGGTGCCATAACTGTGGACCCGATCGACGTGCTTTTACGCGACGCGGAGAAGCCGGGGATTCGCGTTCGGATCATCGGCGGTAATGATGATATTCCACACGGAGTCCGGGGCCGAGTTAGAAGCGACTAGGATCGCCGCGTCTGATCGATCGGTCGGATTCGATCGCATCACTCGGAACCCTTTTCTCTCTCCCTCCTCCCTCCCCCGTACACACATACACACAAGGTTATTAATTGCTATCGCGGCGATGGCGGGAATGATTTCGCCGCGATTGAAACTGGGAAAGACATCGATGGATCGCTTCGCAACGCAGACAGGATTCATGCGGATCAGTAATGCATTTATTAAGCCGCCGTGTTTTTTCATCGCCGACTGCGCGTTCGTTGCGTGAGAATGAAGAGCGAACGAGACGCGGAACGAGCATAGAAAGAAATATGGAAGTCATCGAGTTTGATCGTCGGCTTGTCTGGAAATGTGAGCGTCGGTTTTAGCCGGGGTCAAGAGCGATCCGTCTGTGTGCTAATGACCACGATTATAGTCTACATTGGTGGACGAAATTGTAAGACACCATGCAAATTACTTAGACAATGTCACATATGTGTAATACAAAATGTGTTATTTTAATTCAGATAAAAAAAGATATTTATGATGCTTTACCGAATTCGTCTTAGTATCCAATAAAAGATAAATGTGACCAAATCATAGGTTTATTTATAAAATTCTCATGGTGACCTTGAAAATTCGTTCAAAAAAATTCACTATAATCGTCTTACAGCTCCATCTCCCTCTCTGAACCGTGCTATACTTGAGAAAAGAATCTCAATCGGCCTGCTAATAACATGGTAATCTAACGATCCGTGGTTCACCGATAACGAGAATTAAATGAGTATTAGATTTTCTAATTTTCCCTACCAGTGTAACTGTTAATTTGATCACAAGTTACTTTCATGGCCGCTGATTAGACCCGGCAGGCTCAGGTACATTTGCGAGAATAAGGATTAATGGCTACAGAATGGCCAAGAAATCAACGTGGTCAATCAAATTTTGTTTCAACGAAAATCTGGCGTGTATCGAACATTTTCCGACGGTATTGTACCTTACGAAGTTACTCTTCCGGAAACAGTTCTCGCATTGAAATGTTAATACGATGGGGATCGTTTTCGAACGCGGGATTTAAATCGTTTGCATCTGTCTCGTGGTCCTTGAGACCTTCACCACATGGTCTGACAATTCGTGTGTAATCCTATCTGGGTTATCGATCCTGCGGTCGTCATTATTTAGTTTCACAATGCACGGTGGTTTGCCATGCTTGTGACGATCAAAACGTTCGCGGTCGTTGCTACATGGCTCAGAAAAACTCATTCTATTTTAGTACAAAGTTGTCTAATTCTGACAAAACTGTAGATTTTTACACAACAAATGGACTTTTCTAAACGTTGAGTTCATAAACTCGGTAAAAATTGTACCGTTGAAAAAAGATTGATTCTATTAATATCTCGACGCATAATAGTCAGTTATGCAATGGCTATCGGGGTCCGTGATCCTCGAGACGCTGGCAGCGGCGCGGCGCGTTCGAAGTCTAATCCATAACGTGAGATCATTTAGTACCGTGTCGATGCGAGCGTATCGAATTATTAATTACCGTAACCTCGAAACTAGCGTAAGTTTGCTGCGTGCGTTGCTACACAAAGCTCGCCGAGAAACCGTCGTTCGATTCGCAGTCGACCCTGTCTCGTTGCCTCCGTTGATGATCCACGAGAGATCTCGCTCGCAGGCCGCGTACGATTTCATTGATTTCGTCGTCTTAATTCCATTCTTGGACGGTCTCGGTTCTCGTTAGGGTCGACGCCACCTCGGACGATTAATTATTCCGCGTTGATCCCGGCCGTTCCGATTAAACGAGATTACGTCGAACGGAATCACGCTGGATTCGCCGGAAATAATGGTGACAAATGATCCATAATTCACGTTAATACAGATACGGGTTTATAAATTGCGTCGGACAGCCAGTCAGTGGGACATCGTGTTTCTTTTCAACGTAATTCATTCGATCCGTTCGCCCGTGAATGCAAACCGGGGAACGGGGAGTATCGCGGAAGATTTATCCCGATGAAATATGGTGCTTGTAAACGGACGTTTATTTAAGGATGTTCCGCGTCTTTTTGGAAACCCTTTCTTGCCGGGATCACGGGCTCGTTTGCGGGAGACAAATCGGTTTGAATATTCAATCTGGCAAAGACCGCTTCTTCTTTTAATATACGGTCACTCGCAATAATATTCGGACACGCTTAAAAAGACGATAACTTGTTTAATAATGGACCGTATCATTTGGATTTTTTTTTTTTTGAGATGTTACAAGTTTACTACATAACGTGAAAAAGAAACTTGGAGAAAATTTCAGTTGGTAGGAATTGCAGAGAAATTACTAAAAGTTGTCGTTCATTTTTCTTTTACTCCCGCTTTTTGCCGCTTGCAACCCCGTTAGTTTACCTACGTTTTAAAGAACAGGACAAATATGAATTTAACTAATGGAACAGATTTTGGGTAGAAAAATAAAACTGGCGGGCCACATTACTAATTTTTTCACGCACGATTATTTAGAAACGACGCGAGGCGGAACAAAACAAAGATCGAGAATCGATCTCTTATCAAACCACGCAATTTAACACCGGGAACCGAAAGTCACGATCCTTTTGAGCCGATGTCTGCTTGCAGAGGGGGCCCCCACGTCTGCCTACCTACACCCGGATGACTCGATGCATCGATCCTGCAGGATTCATCGCAGGATGCATCGAGTTCGTGCCAGGAGGATTCGATCCGCGACTCCGCTCTGTATGAATACAAGGGTGTGCTGCGGGTTCGCGGGCGGGGGTAAAAATGAGGTAAAGAGGGCTCAGGGCTAATAATCATTAGTCGGAGATGCGGGAGCAGATATCGGTCGAGGCAATCATTGCGGCGTTCGATCAAACGAGCAGACCCTGCAACACGAACCACGAGCGGAGCTTACGTGGCACGATCCTCGCGTCGCGATAAATCGACGAATTTCTTCGACGGCAGGGCCCTTCAGGGCCGCGATTTTTCTTTGTGTCCGGAGCATTTGTAACGATACGCTGCGAACATTCGCCGAAGCGATACGCAATCTCCGTCGCTAATTTTTGATCGAGTAACAATTAAGATTCCTCGATGCAGATACCTCGCGCATAAAACCTTACTTACACGCTGTGCTTACTGCCAGCGGCAATACGAACTCGGGAAATTGATTTAACAATTAGGTTGTCTGAAAAATTCTTCTCGCAATATGCAGGCTTGATGTTGTTATGTAACACAAACGTGTACGAAGAGCGCGGTTATGTCTTCGATAATGTGTTATTTAATGGACTGCGGATTTTATGCGCTTATGATAAAAATTGGTTGGGCAAATACGTGTGAAGATGTTAGAAGAATTGAATAATGTTGTTACGTTATTCTCGGTTTATCAAAATTATTCGGAAAGCAAATGCACTTCCATTTGACTTCTGTTTTTTACAACTGATTTCGACCACTTCTATTTTTCATACAGATCCGATGCTTATTAGTTTATAAGCTTCACCTTTTTAACCGAACTTGTGTAATACATAAGCTATCTAGATACGTGTCAATTGAATCAAATTAATATTGTGCACTCCCTGATTTAAAATTATAACATGTAGCAGGATATTCGGAGCATTTGTAACTTCTCTGTGACAACATTTTTCTTCATGTTTCACAAGAGGATATTTTGCATTTAATAGGATATTCTCGGACCATAACTACGTACACACTGTTTTTGACGAGTATACTCGTCACGAAGAAATGGCAATACTTTGTGTTACGACGAGTACATTTGTCAAAACAGTTGTAAGGGTAATCTTTGCGACGCAATTTAGGTTCAAATTTTTCAAAGAGGTCGCAACAGCTAACTGGTTAATATACAACTTCGTAACCTTGAATGACCTTAGAAGACGAAAGTGTTATATGTCATTGAATTCGTCTCAGGATACACGCTTACCTGCGTGAAAGCATACAGTTCCGTATAAAAGAAAAACAAAGGTCACCTTGAAATCTCGGAAGCATGTCCACTTATATAAGATTTGTGACCACCATCAGATGTTTCCCCTGAAACAGAGTAAATATTATTTGAAATATTTTCTACAATGAGCTATAATTTGGGAAATAACGTTAATGTCATTAGTTAATGTTATGACTAGACTACGGATCTTTATGCATTTATCGCTTATGAATTTAGAATTTACTACGATTTTTGTTTGTTTTGGATCCACAGAGGCTGTTCCCATGAAAAATAGAATTTTATTTCATTCTACTTCCTTGAAATTTGTCTACAAAAATTGGAAATTGCATAAACATCCGCAGTCTAGTTATGACGTTAATGTCATAAGGAACAGTTAACTGACAAATGTGAAATATCTAGCCATAATTGTGTTACACATACACAGTGTCTAGATAATTGCAATGCATCAACTTGTCCCGGTCACGGCATAGACAGTCCTCGAAAAACTTCTAGGGGGTTGACGGAAGCTTGCATGAAAAACTCAACGCACACGTTTACATCGTATTTCGACGATTAGCAGGTTCAATTAACCGGTGGTAAGAATTTTTGCACGAGATATCTTCCCACGTAACGAGTTGATACCAGCTTGCGCGGGGCAAGTTAATAAAAATGAACCGCACCGCGTTGTCCCTATACTGCTCTATCAACCCCACGAAACCGCCGAACGTTTTAATGGAACCTGTTCCATCGTTCTCGATTAGCTGGACCGGTTGCTGGCATAATGCCAGGACGAGGAAGATGAACGAGAGCGTAAAAAATCACCGGTTACAGGATTCAGGGAAACGAGCGCGTACGGAGAGAGAGAGAGAGAGAGAGAGAGAGAGAGAGAGAGAGAGAGGTGGTCGCGGCTGTTACGAGATTGAAGAGAGCAGATCTTGGCTCCGGCCGGCGCAGCGCGGTGTTTGTACTACATCATCTATAAATCCGAGGCGACCGCCTAACACCTACCCCATTATACAAAAGTTCGAGTCATAAAAGGTTGCTCTGGCACCTAACATGTCTGCCATTATTATTTAATAGTCCCATTATTGTAATTGATAAGTAGTCAGCCGTCGGTGGTGGCGCTGGAACGGAGCAGCTGTTACGGGAACACGTTTTATTACGTGGACTATTGCACGAGCGTTGATCGCCGCTCTCTTTTTGCCGGCCCTTTAATGAACAAAACTGCTTAACGCTGCTTGATAAGAAGTCGAATTATCTCGCCGCCTATAGGTAACCGCCTCCTTTCGTCCTGTTCCGATACCCCCGCGCTTGTACGTATCCCTAGACACCGGCGGGCCGCCGCTTATAAATACTCGTTTAATTATGTTGATCTTTAACGGTCTCAGTTTTACCACCGTTAACTCCCTCTCCCTCCGCCCTTCCACCTTTTAACAGCGCTCGAGCTCCGACTGGGAATTACGTTGACTTCACATGACCAGGTATATGTATAGACGCCGTTAAACCGGGAATTATCACTGATTATATTATTAAGCCCATTACCTCTCGCCTACCACGCGATATCCGCGAGTTAGCTGTTATCGGCGTCATCCTTTTATAATGTCGAACCCCTCCCCGATGGTGATCCTGATCGGCGTAATGGGTTTATTATAATTAGAGGAGAGCGAGCAAGCTCGCGCCAAGGATTATATTGGCCGGCATTAAATGAAAATTGTCACGCGGTTCGATTAAGCTGTTACGACCGCTCGTCTTTCGGTCTGGGAGGGTGGGATTTAGTTGCGTTTCGTCGCGTCGGAACGATCGGTAAACGAGAATCGCATCGTTAAACGACTCGTAAACATTGAAAATTGGGACGTAAAATCCAAGGTAAAATCCACCGACACAGTTTCCTTAATCGATACGAAACCGAGCAGGTTGTTCTCCAATTAAAGATTAAATTGATTGTCGACTTCATAAAATCGTCTTGATCGCATTCCTTATCTCCCGGTTTGTATCGACTTTTTTTTTCTTTTTTTAACAAACACGAGATAAATTGCGTCTGGTCCTCCACCGTTTCGTTAAACTGCAATTGCAATCCCCTCGCGTTTCCGACCCCATGGGAAACAGGATCGGCTCTGTTTCGCTGAAAATCGTCTCGAAGGAGACCTTGAGGATGATCCCCGAGACAAAGGCCTGCCGGTCACCGCGGCGCGGCTCGATCGGAAATTAAATTAGATTTAATGGAGAGCACTTCCGATCGAGCGGCGTGTACCGCGATGCACGGTTCGGTGGAAATATTAGCAGAAATTTCGCGAAGAATGCTGTTTCGTGCCGGTAGGACGCAGCCAGGGGACGCGGGAATCCGTTCGTGGTCTCTTATGCGCTTGTATATACTAGCGTAATGATGGTTTATGGCCGATGGAGGCGCAGACCCCGTAGCGGTCGTGTTGGACATGCGGTAAACCGCAGAACGCAGCCGCGGCAAAACCTACGGCGAAACATCGCGGACGAGAATCACCGGTGGCTTGCGAGACGATGCGCGTTAAGCTTAATTACCTCGTCCTCTGCGTTTCGTCCTGAACCTGCAGCCACGGGGATGCGAGCGTCGTAAAATTCCAAGTCCTTTGACGTGCCTGCGGTCCAGAAAATCTTTCACTCCCATTGGAAAACCTCGTTTGCTTCCCGTTACCAACCAACGGCCGTTTCTTTCGCCGACTCTGTCGCAATCCTTGCCACCAAAGCAATTTAACCCCTTGCCCTACAATATCGAGGCACTCTCGTGACGAAGTTTCTGAACAGAGTCTAATAAATAAATATGTGCAGTGACTCTTTTATGCGGGCTTATATTAAAAATTAAAAAGTACGTTTTGTAGATCTGTATCAATTATACATATCATCTAAATCGGTCAACGTTGCAATGAGCTACAAACGTTTAACGATGAAAGCTTAAGGGTGAAAGTCGCAGAATTTTGACCTTGTCAGGGAATTTTGTCCTTATGTGATCATTTCGAAGCATCTGTAGCTCATTGCAACGTTGATTTTGATGAAATTCTCAGAATATGTACAATTCATACAGATCTACAAATCGTACTTTCTAAATTTTCAATGTAAGTCCACATAAAAAAGTTGCAAAATACAACTTTTAGTATTTTCTCTGCAATTTTTGTAAAAAATTTTTTTCACTTTATGTACCGAATCAATTGTGCTAATTTCTTAAAAAAATTCCAAGTCGTATGGTCCAATATAAACAATGTTATACTATTTTTAAAAGCATCCTAATATTAATGGGAGTCACTGTATGTTACTAATTTCCTTTAAACCGAAATAAAATTCTGTTTTGGCGTTGTTAATGTACAGCTATTAAAGAACATATAAGCATACAATAGATATAAATTTACAAACAAGTTCTAATCACTGAAACCGTAAAATTAGTCGTAGTGCAAGGGGTTAAGGGTTGCATGAATCTTTCGGAAATTTTTCAGAAAATCTATCGAACCTTTTGATACATATCTATACAAATTTTGTATCCATCAAATAAACAATTTATAACATATTTCGTACGTATTTCTCTCAAAGTTATGCTTACAATATGTAATGAGGACGATTCAAAGAATATTTTATCATATATTTCTTTCGTAATTGCACAAAAAAGTGTGTCAACTTGTCTCCCCTACCTCTGCGGATATTTCGTAAACCTTCTGTTTCGCCTGCAGCTATTGTCAAAAGTATTCGACGCAGACCGAGTTCCACGATTAACACCGAATAATACGCACACACCGATCAATTCTATTGATTAGAGCGATAATGCCGATTGTCCCGGTGATATCACAGCGCTCGTACCTCATTTTATCCGCTCCTCTGCAATTAGTTCCCCTGGCTTATGCGTTTTTAGCACAGAAGCGCCGCGGCAACCGGTTTCCCCGCGATGGAACGAAAGCGACCGATGCACGTCGAACGACTGTGTAGGTACCACCCGATCGAAACCAATTAGACCGCGATCCTATTTCGTTATGCCGCACCGTCGACGGAATTCGTTTCGATGAAATGCTCATATCCGAGCACGGCGAGAAACTATCAATGAAGACGGCTCTCGATCGGAGCATTTGGACCGAGACGATTTTACAATTAAGTTAAGTACAAACAGAAACGCTCGAAAATTGATTTCCGTTGCCGCGGCACGATCAAACTTAATTTTTTCCAGACCGGTTGCCACGCTTCGTGATCGATACCGATTCCGGGCGTCCACCACGAGCGTGTTATTCGTTCTATTAACTCGCGAGCTTTTTGTGTGTCTCGTTCCGCCGTTTTTCAAAAATTTTTTTCTCTTGTTTGTCGATCGTCGCTCCGACCGATCGAACGCAGCGAGCACTGATCCAATTCGCTTTCGTGTTGCGTCGATTCCACGGCGTTAGGCACGGGAGCGGCCCTTCTTCCTCCCTTGGACCGCCTAGCGTGATCCCGAATGCCCACAAAAAAGCATTCTCTATAACCGTGATACATGCTACAGATTTAATTGGGCCGCCGGATACCTGGCCGGTTTTATTCTCTTGGTCGCGTTCGTGCCCGTCAATGCCACTCGCCGACGATCCTGGGAATTGTGTGTTTTCCAGCGATTGCGTCTTCCAGGTAGCTTTTCCTCCTTGCTCGTAGGGAAAAGTAGCCTAATAAAAGACCTCTCCTAATACGAGACTCCCGGCTTATCTCCGATATAGAACTCTTGAATCTGGGTTTATGACAAAGAACTTGCCGACGATGTTTTGTCGTACTTGTCTCATTTCTTATATAACATATAACTTGTCCATTGATGGAACAAACTGTGCTCGTTTTGCACAGGTCTTTACTCTTCTGGTGCACAAAGTGAACAATAGATCAGATGTTTGCGATATCGCCGATGGGTCCACGAACACCGCGGGGCCGCGAAAGTAAATTTTATATGCCCAATGTGTGACGACAGACGGAAAATTGCAGAAACATTTTGAATCTTTGTTTCGTTACCACTTAATCACTATTCCTACCGACACTTCATGTATACCTATTCCTACCGCGACCGGTCAAATGACTGGTCTTTGGCACAACTTATATTTTTTAATATAGAATGAAGATAATAGCCAATTTGACAGTATAAAAATATAGTTTCTTTTATTTAAGAGTATATAATGTATATTTTATTCGTTTTCACAGCATAATATTTCGTTTACTATACCCTGTTGGGCCTGATGTTCCCCTAACAATATTATGAATAGGTGCTCTTCCAGGATTAGACCCTTCTTTTACTTCTTGCCAAACAGTTCCGTCTACAGCAGTTTCGATTACCTCTTCCTCATTCTCACTATCGGAAGTAACTAAAAATCTCCTTCTCTTTCGTCCTCTACGTACGTTCGAAACATTCTCTTCGTCCTCATCGGTGTTCGAGTCGTTCTCAAATAGATCATAATTTTCCGTATTGTCATTTTCAATATCAAAAATTTCGAACGTCTTGACATTTTGGGAATGAATATTCAAGGGATAAAATAAAAATTAAAATATAAAAATGTAAATCAAGAGGGATAAAAAAATGAACAAAAGATAAAATGTGAAATTTACTACGAAGTATTGTTGGTTCGCTCACTTTTTTGAAAATGACACTTATAACACGTAATACAATATAGAATAAAAGTAGAATAATAATAGAATAAAAATACAAAATAGTAAAAGACTGCCGAATATGCTCCTTGTAACTTTCACGTTTTGATGCTCTCTGTTCAGCTCACAAGACTTTACCGATTTGAATTCGTGAGAAGACGTCTAGGGGCATCTCCTTCGGCTATGATTTTATTTATTTTACAGTCATAGTAGATAAGACGGTGTAAGAAAATCCGAGGTTCTGGACCGCTTCGGATACCAATTACACAAATAAACACCGCGAGAACTGCCGATAGGCGAGCGAGAACTGTAAACACTTTGAAGTGCCGTAAAGCAGTCCCTGGATGGCACTTTTCGGCTAAAATCATACCACAACTGCCTTACCTTTCGTTTCTAACGACTTTATAGTTTTGGAATTGAGTCTTTGAAAGAATACTATTACAAAAAGATATAAATCGTTCTACCGGTCAAATGACCGGTCGCGGTAGGTAAGACAGACTACAAATTTTTCTCAGAAAATAAACAATAAAAAAAGAAGTGGATATTGAAAAATGTATTATACGCATATTTTAGGAAAAGTCGTGAAGTTTAAAGGCGATTCAATTACGTTGTATATAAGAAATTCTAATCGAAATTTTAAAAACGGTCATTTGACCGGGCCCGGTAGGAATAGTGTTATATATGTCAAGAACACGGGTTTTGCCAGTGTCGTGTATCGCCCAGGAGACATGCCCGAGTCATTATGTTTGCACTCCTCGGCGTCCGAGGTCTCTCGGAGCTTCTTGGCCCCTAGTGGTAGTGGGGATAACTCCGCGACGTTTATCATCTAGGCCTTGGCGACACATATAGAGAAATCACTGTATTGTAACTTTAAGAACATGTGGTAATTTTTAATAAACGTGTTCTTAATCGAGAGTTATCCTTTTCTTTTTTAAATGGGTCTCACATTAGGCTACTTTACCCTACCCAGATTGCTCCTACTGAATGGAGATGACTGGAGAAAAATGAATGAAACGGGCGTGGTAGGCGTGGCCGATCGATTTACTTGCTCAATCAAATTAGACCGCATCGTTCCTTAGAAATCACATTTGGTTAAGATAATGTTACGGGGCTAAATTAGATTATTATGAAAGAGTTGTAATCGGTTTTGTTTCTTTGGTTACACGGGCTATTATCCGACGAGACTATTTGCAAATGATTGCATGTAATCGCGAGCGTGACCATGTTCGCGAGAGGACGGGTTCATTATTACTCCGACGACATGTGAAACTCGAATTCTTTCACCGTCATGTACAATATTTTATAATCCGTAAACTCCGCATCGAGTGAAAATTAAGCACTCGCGTACGCAATAAAATGAGTCTCGATAAGTATACGTTCAAGTCGATCGTGTTACAGTGAGTTGCAGCATTCCGTTCGCTCTCGTTCGAAACAAGAACCCGTAATGGCAGCTCTGCGTCTTTGTGCAAACCCGCGGACACCACGCTATTAATCACCATTAATGCGAACATCATCTGGCCAGGACACGAATAAATTATCGTTAATAATTCGTAAACTTAAGCGGTACTTAAAGTAACGAGTACTACGTACGACGTACAATTAAAATTTTAATAATTCCATCTCCAGATTGAAATAACACTCGCCGTTGCACGGACCGAATTAAATCCAGAATTTCAGCCAAAAGTAAATTCGTTCATTCAGTTATTTCGCAGTTCTCAATCATAAAATCGATTGCCAATTACGGACCCGACCGGGCCACGAGATCTTAATTAACCATCTATATTACGAGCAAAATGTGGCTCTTTAAATAAAATGAAAATTGTTCGCATCAACTGCAAGGCGCAGGAATTAATTTCTCTTTTAATACTTTATTCGTATTCGTTTAATCTTCTTGGCGTCCGAAATTCGACTCACGCAGTTTCGTCACGAACGCATAAAATCTGCAGTCTAATTACGAGCCCGTAATGCGGATTCTCTGTAAGAATAAGTGCTGCTTAATGTGTCCCAAAGTGGGAAAAAATTGCTTCCTGGTACTTTTTTAAAAATTCGAATCAAAGTTGATAAACATTTAACAACGGAAAGTTGGGACAAATGGTTACTGTTTCAAAAAGAAATCTGTGGAGTTTGAAAGGCTTCATCATTGTAAAACTAACTCGTAAAAATCAAATTAATCGAGTAAACATTAACCCGTTTGCATCATTAGCGTATATATACGCTCAACTTTGTTGGCCACTATCATTATTCATTAGCTAAAAAATAGAAATGGAGGGTGTTGTTGGAGATGAAAGTAGTAATTCTGATTTTTTCTTAGAATGCTGAAACATGAAGTTCTTATACTTGTATTCATTTTTGTACTTAAATATAATAAAAAGAAAGTTATATATTTCCTTATGATGCAAATCGGTTAAATTTGATATTTATCTCTATCGAAACGGTAATTAGAAATGTGGTGAAATTTCATCTAAATCCACAAAATAATTGTGGACAACAGTTTTGTGATAAAGGCCTTCTTTTCATATTTCCTCGTGATGCAAATGGGTATTGCATACCGATTGATGGGTGGGTGCGTACCGGTATTTTGCATTTCGTTACAAGTCCCTGGTCCACTGTGCTACGTGTTCCATGCAGAGATTCTATACGAAATTCTAATTCTATGAGAAATTAGAGGTAGCGCGCATGTGCTATCATTTTGCGCAGAACGGTATAGCGTTTCCGCTCCTTTTGTTTGCAGAAACCCACGGAGTGGGCCCCTGCCCCCGCGGATTAGCCGCTCGTCTGCCGGACGTCTAAGGGGCCCCCCGTGTACGCGTAGGCACCGTCCACCCACGTGTTATCATTCAAGTGGAATCGTAGAATACACGCGTCGCGGCTCGCGAGCGGTGGCGCTTATTGTCAACCAAGCTCGGACTCATTGTGAACCGTTCGAAAAAGGAAAGAGCCGGGCGTAGGAGCGATGGTTGTGTGCGAATGCCAACGCGAGGCTAGCGTACAGAAGCGCGTTGAACGGCGGCGATATTACCAACGGATCCGATTCAATTGGCTTGCTTTCGCGGCGTCCATAAATCACCGAACGCCCTTCGGTGCCCGTCGGTGTCCGTCGGTGTCCGTCGGTGTCCGTCGGTCCAAGGGAAAAAGCCCGGCGATCCACGAAACGGCGAATTAATTTCGAGTAGAGCGAAATTAATGATTCACGGAACGGTCCGGGTCCTGGCGTGTCCGGCTTGTCGCGCGGGCTTAACGAGACGATTAATTGGTCCCTTACGTAAACGGCAACGCAGCCGTGACCCCTCACGATATAATTTCATCATCGCGAGCGGTCGCCTGACAAATAGTCGCACGAATTTCTCGCGGCGCGGCGCGGCGCGGCGCGGCCTCGTAACTTCTATTGACACATCGCGGACCGACGGCAATCCGTATCGACGGTTGCCGGCGGCTTTCTCCGTTTTCAGCCGTGGATCTAGATAATTTGTGATTAATTAGACATTATAAGCGTTATTGATGGGAACAGCGAAGGGTCCGGTCGGGGCGCAAAGACCGCGCAACGAAGAGAGACCCGCGCGAAAGACAGACAGACGAACGAACGAACGCAACGGACGAACGAATGGACGGACGGGCCGGACGGATGGATAGACGGACGAGCGTTACGGAGATCGGATCAGGAACGGTAGGTGGTCCATCGAGGCTCGCCAGCATCCACTCTCGGCCGCCGTGCCGCGCCAGAGAGAACTCTCTGCCGTCTCTCCCCATGGGCTGCCGAGCAGTTCTCTCCTTCCCTCGGTTCCTCCTCGTTCAACCGTTTCTTCTTTCGATCGTTCCTTCTTTCTTCCCTGCTTCAGCATCTCCTCGCCATGGCCCCGGGTCTCTCTTCGGCCAACGTCTTCCTTCCTCCGTCGCGTTCGCTCCGTTCCCGGGAGCCATCCGTCCCTCTCGGTCGCTCCGACGTCCTCGTTTCCATCTTCTTTCGCGTCCACCATCCCTCCCATCCACACGAAACACGCCACGGTACACGGAACTCTTCTCCACCAACACACCGATCCCGCCCGAAGACTACCATCGGCGCCAGGGATACGTACGAGAGTACAAGGGTGATCCGTTGTGCGAGCTTCTTCGTCCGCGTCGACGATCCCTCAGCGAGACCGGAGACGAGACCGACCACCGATCGAATCTCGCCCGAAGATCTCCTTTTCCTCCGCCTCCCCGTCTCCTCGTTCCGCTGTCGAATCTTCGTCCGATCCCTCGGCGAGGCGCGACTCCGTGCACGTTTACCCCGGGTCGACTTTTTCCCCTCGTCGCGAAAACCTTGCCTCGCTTCGTCTCGCCTCGCCTCGCCTCGCCTCGCCTCGCCTCGCCTCGCCTCGCTTCGCCATGCCCCGACTCGCCTCGCGTCCTTCCTCCGCCGGCTTTGACCCGGCAGGTCGTTACCTCTCGACCGGCCATCCCGGTGGCCCGTTGACGAGACACGACCGCCCCTGGGAGGACGCTCTTCGACGCGAGACGCACCGCGGCAATCAAAAAGACGTCCACGGATGTCCGCGTGGCCGAGTCGGAGACGCGCGGCGCGCAGGCCGGTTATTCGACGATCCGCGAGCGGCCACGCTCTGCGACCGGCATCCGTTTATTACGGGATCCTAATTTACGGGCTGCGTTAACGTCGATGGACGTCCGGCCATGACGTCGCGATCAATATTTCACGGTAGCCATCATTAACGACCCGACGACGACAGAACATCGCCGAATACCGCGCGGTCCACCGATGTCGTAAAAAATGCACCTTGGATTGCTATCGCCGAGGTCGGTCTAGAGGGCCGACTTTTACCGTCTTTCTACGAACAGATTCGTTTCTGATTAATGGCCGCTTCTAATTGAGTGTTAAACCGTTGCGCGAGTGTATAGGTTCCGGGCGAATCGTTGCGAGGTTGCAAATTTCAGTACACTGGATCTCCGCCATTTAGGATCTGGCAACTTAACTTTCGGTAAAATGTTGCTCGATGTTTCCGAAACTACTTTGGAATGTGATTGGTAGACTGCGGGTAAATATGTAAAATAAAAATTAGTAAAATCAATTGTGATGAATAGGAGTTATCACGTTAAGTGCCAAATATCAACCCCAGAGATTCTTACAAAATCAGAGTAATTTAATTAGTGAAACCAAAACTAGAAATTTAAAATGTATTATAGGGGTCTTAACCTTTTTGAATTCGAAAGACTCCAATAAAATTCGGTTTATCTGGATAACCTATAACAAAAATGAATTTCTGAACCCAGTCAAAAATCACTGTCAGTCATGTGTGACTGACGTGGCAGTTAACGTGTTAAATGGAAATGCATTTCCTCTTGTAATCATTTTAACAAGAATGATATAACAACGTCACGCAATTCGTCTAATGCTTCTACAAGTTTCTATTGGACCAATCCATTTTTATAATAAGTTATTAAGACGGTCACATTTCTGTTCCGATATATGGCCAGGGTCGCCAGATCCAGACTTGTCCCCCACTCCACCTTACCCCTTCTCCGACGCTATTCCCCCTCCCCGGCGGCGAGTATCACCACGCTTGCGCCACAGCCCCGGTCACGTGACGCGTTTCGTCTCTGTCGTCACAATGTCACGTGAGTAATCCGGCACAGAGAAAGGGTAACCGTGTTCCCCTCAATTTCCCCGATCTGACGACACTGTACATGACCATGAGTTATCCCCCCACCCCCTCCCAATTCTTTAACCCTTAACGGTCCGGAAGTATTTCAAGTTTACTTCCCACCGGGTTCAAGCTATTTTTCATACGAAGAGAATCTGTGGACTCAACATTTTTATATGAATTACAGAAAGAAAAATAAATTTAAATATATATATAGAATAAAATATAAATATTTTTTTTATTTTTGCCGTCATATACGCGGCATTGGACTCAGTGAACGTTCGCTTTCGCAATGTTCGGATGTACAGCAGTTGAGAATAAACAAAGTACGAGTAGACACGTGGGCAGGAAAATTGCAATTATTTCGTGTTGTACGGGGAATCTGATAAAAATTCGAATTAAAGTTTAATTTATTACGAAGCTTATTTGTGTGAGATCAAATTCGGCAAAACGCCGAGATCCTCGCGAAGCGTGGACAGCAATGAAGCTCGATCTCACAGGATGCGACGAGGAATTCCATTCATCTGGAATCTCGGCGATGCTTCGAAAGCAGGCTCTTCAGCAAGTAGCGCGGCGGGCTCGTCAACCAAGCTGCGGGTTGCTCGTGACAGCGGAGAAAACGTACGTTGTCGGTAGACTCATATAGAATGGGAATAATCCCACTTTCCTTCAGCTTACCGCTATCGCTCACTTTTCCTGTGCCTTGCGCAGAGTTGACAATTTTATCAAATACCTTGCGCCGCTTATCATCGCCATTTCGATCATTCATTTTCAGCTCACAAGAAGAACTCCTCTGGTTCTTTTCGTGGACACGAATAATGAAATTTACGGTTGTGGAAGTTGCCTACGGTTCGGTGTCGCGAAAAGGGACAACGTGTGCCTGGGATCATTCGATAGCAGTACCAGAACGACGCGACGATGTATCTACGATCAGAGAGCCCGCCGACCAGTGATTAGTATTTATTCCATTCGCTTGTCCCCCCTCGTATTTATCTCGATTGGTCGACTGCTCGGCTGCTAATACGATAATTCCTATCGGGCGCCTCTTTCAAACGGACGAAAATTGGTCCCGGCTAGCCGCCGCGAAATTTCGACGCGCGAGTCCCTCGCTTATTGGTTTCCCTCCGAGAACACGATCCCCGGTAATTGAGATTGGCCTGGGCATCACTATTTTCAACCGCGAAAAATATGGACGCGAGCTGTAAGCAGATACTGCAGTTTGGACTTTTGGGCACCGGGCGTGAAAGCAATCCTCGCCAAAGGAACGAAAGTGACGGAACACCATCGTCCTCTATCCTTATAAAGCACTGCGAACACGGTACTTTATTTTAAAAATTCCAGTAGCGTTTAATAATATTTTTAATTCAATGTAACTACAATTTTATAGGTCGAAATTATCTTCTTGACGGAAGATTACAATTCATTATCTCGACCAGTTTACCCCACGAACAACGATACACTGTAATAAATCGCAATTTAGTAATGAGGAAGCCATTGACTCTCGGCTCTGCGGATTCCTCGGGATTTGCAGGATATTAAGCCAAGGTAAATACAATTTGATACATCGCGTGAAAAAGAAGGCAAGGCTCTCCCACACAAATTAAAATAGATGCGCCGATCGCGAACGTAACAGTGGTACAGCAGCGAATACCGATAGAAGCGGAACCGCATCGTTCACGTCAGCTTCCACGCAACCGTGTAATCTAACGCACTTAGCCGCGGCTTACCTCGACCGTGTTCGTGACAATAACGAAACATTACTGTCATCACCGTTAATTGCGTGTCATATTAATCAGTATTTCCTCCAGTATCAAGCTCCTATAATCCGGCTGTAACTACTTCCCTATGCGGTTTCAAGCTCTCCAACGGCATGGCGTGTCTCTGCCTTATTACCACCATTACAATTATCGTTGACTTATCCCGCGGGAAGAAAGAACGGAAAAATCTTTCGCCTGCGATAATGAGGAAGTTTTTCGAAATTCCCAGTCTGGAGAAAACGTTCGCACAATTTTTCGGAAAAATGTTCTAAGCGAAGGATGAAAATGGAGAATATGTTCCACAAAAGGATTAATGTCGAACAATTGTTGCCGATCGGCGCGGAGATCGCGGCTCGCAGCGCGAAATGTATGCGCATTAGGGTGGACCTTAGTTGCTCTTGTGCAAAATTTTTTTTTTAATTCATTTGATGCGACCCTTGCAATCTGTTCTACTCGGTAAAAAACTAATTCCCTCCAAATTTCAAGTCGATCGGACAAAGGGAAGACGTGTCGCAACGAGTTTGTTTATGCAAAAAATTTTAATTTTGCGAAAAATGAAAAAGTACACATTTTTTCAATCCCACTGGTCATTAAACACTATTTTAATGTAATATTCTTATTATATCAAAGCAAAAATTAAATTGTTTAATGAATTTGTTTAAGCAAAATTTTTAATATTTATTTTTTAAATATAAAATTTGATCTCACATTAATATAAGGAAAAGTGGAAAAAGACAGTTAAATACTTATAATTGAATATTTTGTTTATAGGCCTAATTATAATAAGAGTATAAATAATTTTTAAAAATCTGTACTTAATGTTGTTTTATCAATTTTTGGGTATTTTTCCCTATAATCGGTTACAATTTGTAATATGAATTGTTTTTCTTCTTCGTTTTTGCATAACGTTAAATTATAATCTTTCATTAATTTTACTACTCTTTCTGCAACGTCATTCACAACTTCTAATTTTGTTATAATACCTATCGCTTCGATATAATTATTATTAGTTTCCCATAGTGCTGGATCAATTAAAAGAAAATCTGAATTTATATTGAACCGTTTGAAAAAATTATTTGATTCAGATGATACGAAATGTTGTATTTCCAAATTCGCAAGATTTTTAATTTCTATAGTCGTTGTCATGTATCTCTTATAATTATTATTATTGTTTACATTTTGTAGTGCTTGCACCATCGATCTTTTTGTTTCTACTGAAACTTTTTTATCAAATAGCGCCGCATTCTCCGGTGACAAGTACCATAAATGGTTCACAATTTTTTTTAATGCCACATCGCTTATTTCTTCGTTAACATTTTTGTAATGAATTATATTTTTGATGAATTCTAGATCTACACGTGGCGCCATAGCAGCTATTGGGGTCAAAATCCACGGCTCAATATAAATGTTAATTAGAAATACACATGTATCTCTAATGCTACTATACTCTTCCTGGTTGAGAGGAAATTCGTTTCGAAAAATAAATATTTTTAAAGTGTATATTATTTTAGCCATCCACCTCGCATGGTGAAATGCGCCAGCCATTTTGAATGAAATGCCACCCAAAGGAATCCCCCCAAGAAAAATTATTGCTAATTCTAAAAGTTCTTTGTAGTCATCTCTTGTGTCACGTTCCCATGCAAGGGAACGCGACGCTCCCGGCTCACGCTTAACGCGTTTAGCGGGAGCTGCCCCCACCACAGAACGTACTCGTCGCGAGGTGGCCACCTGCGAAGGAGCTCGCCACCATACAAACAAAAACACAATCGAAAACAAAACCAAGTAAGAAGATTTCCTAGAAAAATCCAAAAATAGATACAAATATGGAGGAAACGGCCGTATAAATACGAGTGGCAAAGAGCCACTCGCGCTCAGATTCCTCCAGACCCTTCGAAGGTGCGGTCCTTGCCAGCACCTCCCAAAATCCACCAGAAGGTGCGGTCTTCGCCAGCACCTCCTGGCTAACTACATTAATATCACCAATTATTTAAGCACACATACACATTAACACTTCTTTTATAAACACGAACATTCACGCACACACTACACACACATTTGTATATATAAAACAGTTTCTTCTTCTTAATATACATATTTTATTTATCAACTAACAGTTTTCTTTCCTTTTTTTTTCCCTATAAGCTCACCTCCTTCTCCCTGCGAAATAAACCCCGAAACTCCGTAATTAAAACGTAACAGATAAAAATTTGGTGACAGCGGTGGGGTTTCGCACATGATACGCGGAGAAGGAAAAGCTTTGGGAAAAAGTTAGAAATTTATATTAAAATGCCTCTTACACGGCAACAAAAACTTACTGAAGGAGAAGTAGAAGTATTGTTGGAGCAACTCCAGAAAAAGGAACAGCTACTAGCTGAACAACAAGAACAATTTAAAGAAACACAGAAAAATTTCGAAGATTTCTTAGAGACGGAAAGAGAGAAAGTTCGATTAGAAGAAGATGATAAAATTAAAATGCTAACACAAACTGTTTTAAATTTACAAACTCAACTCACCGAGAAAAGTAGGCAAGTCAGCTCCCCTCAAGCATCGTTAACACAAAATCACTCTTCCTCACTAAAAATTCAAGATGTCATTCAAGACATACCGACATTTTCGGGAAGTAATATCCCAATCAATAGGTTTTTTCAAGCCTGTCGACGAGCTCGGGATGCTCTCTCACCTTGTCAAGAGCCAGACCTAGTCAAATCAATTAGATTAAAAATTTTTGGCAGAGCCTACTGCATCATAGAAGATGAGGAATTTTCTTCAATCGATAATCTTTTAGATTCTCTTCATACCAAACTACTTCCTCAAAAATCATCATATTTTTACCGTGGTCAATTATCAGATATTTTCAAGGGTCTTAATGAACATATCATAGACTATATCCAGCGTGTCAAAAATTTAAAAAATACAATTGTAGCTTCAGAACGACAGGAAGGTCGCCCAACAGATCCCAAAATAGATGAGTTCGTTCTAGAATATTTTGTTAAGGGCCTCCCGTCCAATATTCAAATATTACTAAAATTCAGAGGTTATAATAACCTTAATGAGGCATATAATCACTCAATAAATATTTTTAATGATTTAGAACAAGAACAAGCTAGATTTAGGCCGTCGACCCTAAATTCAACGGCACCTGCTTTCACGCCGCGAAGACCGGCACCTCATTATAATAATAATAATCTTAATAATAATAATAATAATAATAATGATAAAATGCGGTTCCCTAACTCGCCGAAAAGTTGCAACTACTGCAACCGGCTTGGTCACACTCATACAGAGTGTTTCAAAAACCCTCAAAATCGTCCCTCAACTTCGGGAAACGAAAACAAACCCCCGCCGACGGACGACCGGCGAGGGGGAACAATCGGGCGTCCTACCTTCCCAATCTCCTCCGAACTTACCATATCAGAGGAACCTTCGATTCTGTCGTCGAACTAGACCTCTCACATCCCATAGGACCCACTAAATTTTTGATAGACACGGGAGCAGAACCGAATTTAATAAAAAAGAGCCAAGTATCTAATCTTCCCTTAAATAAAGCTGTGATCTTGAGACTAAGTGGTATCACGTCGCAAGTAGTGAAAACCCTCGGATCCTTAGGGATCCAAATATTTAACAAAACCCACGAATTTCACGTCGTCCCTAACGACTTCCCTATACCATACTCTGCAATCCTAGGATCAGAGTTTTTAAAAAAGGCTAATGCCACTATCTCGTACCAAGATCACTGCCTCTCGCTCGGCTCAATACGAATTCCCTTTGCCGATCCTCCAAAACATTTAATTCCCCCACGTAGCATCACCACGATCCCCGTTTTTATTAAAAATCCACACGTGAAAGTAGGTTTCATTCCCCGCTTGAAAGTCGGTCCAGGCATCTTCGCAGGAGAATGTGTAGTAAAAAACAATAATGGGCAAGCATTTATTAAAATATTCAACACAAGGGATCAGGAGTTCAATGTGAAAATACCATGGCTGAATCTCGAGGAAATCGACGAAATAGAAAATCCCCCCAAACACAATTATATAATTAACAAAGAAACCCCCCAAAAAATATTGCAAGTCAACACCTCGAGATCAGCAGGAATCTTCTCCCAAATTGACACAAACCACCTGAACGTTGAAGAGAAAGAGCACGTCCAAAAAATAATTTCAAAACATAATGATATTTTTTACTGCGAAGGTGACCAATTAACGGCAACTCAGCTAACCACACATCAAATCCACACCACTGATAATATTCCGGTAAACCATAAACAATATAGATTTCCCCCTATCCACAGAGAAGAAATAAATAAACAAATAACAGAATTATTAGATAAGAAAATAATAGAACCATCATACTCTCCATACAATTCACCTCTGTGGATAGTCCCCAAAAAACCAGATTCTGCTGGAAACAAAAGATGGCGAATGGTCATCGACTTTCGCCATTTAAATGAAAAGACGGTTGGAAACGCATATCCGCTCCCCAATATCACCGAAATATTGGATCAATTGGGAGGAGCTAAATATTTTAGCGTGCTGGACTTGGCTTCTGGCTTTCACCAGATACCAATGGACAAGAACGATGCTCAAAAGACCGCCTTTTCATCCCCGCATGGCCATTTTCAATTCCTTCGTATGCCGTTTGGTCTAAAAAATGCACCGGCAACTTTTCAAAAACTAATGGATACAGTTTTAACTGGGTTACAAGGAACCGAGATGTTCGTATATATGGATGATATAGTCCTTTATTCAAGCTCATTACAAGAACATTCAATTAAATTTAACAAACTAGCCGAACGCATACGATACGCCAACCTTCACCTTCAACCTGAAAAATGCAAATTCTTATGCAAAGAAGTGCATTATTTAGGACATATAATTTCTGAAAAAGGAATTAAACCCGATCCGAGCAAAATATCCGCCATCCAAAATTTCCCAACTCCTCGAACCCCGCGAAACATAAAACAATTTCTAGGCCTCAGCGGCTATTATCGCCGATTCATTCCCAATTTTTCCGGTCTAGCTAAACCACTGACCCTATTATTAAAAAAACAAATAAAATTCAATTGGCAAAATGAGCAGGAACAATCTTTTCGAGACCTGAAAGAAGCTCTTTGTAGCGAGCCGGTATTGCAATATCCAGATTTTAATCAAACATTTTTAGTTACTACCGATGCATCTAACCATGCTATCGGGGGAGTCTTAAGCCAAGGGCAAATTGGGCAGGACCTTCCTATCGCGTTTGCCTCTCGATCATTAAACCCTGCCGAGATCAATTACTCAACTATTGAAAAGGAACTTCTCGCAATAGTGTATTGCACTCAACATTTCCGCCCTTATCTATATGGGAAAAAATTCACTTTGATCACGGATCATCAACCCTTGGTCTGGCTCCACAAGGTTAGGGACCCTACATCCCGTCTCGTCCGCTGGCGATTAAAGCTTGCGGAATTCGAATACGAAATCAAATATAAACCGGGCAAAGTCAATTACAACGCCGATGCGCTCTCCCGAAATCCTCCCTCACAAAACTTGAAGACCAGCCCCCAGGACGAAGAAGAACCTCAAGATTCCGAAGAACCCCCACAAACCCCCCAAAACCCTCCATCACCATCCTTAGGGCAGTGGCAGCCAATGGAGATTCCCCAAACCCCTGAAGAGGAACCTCAAGATTCCGAAGAACCCCCACAAATCCCCCAAAACCCTCCATCGCCATCCTTAGGGCAGTGGCAGCCAATGGAGATTCCCCAAACCCCTGAAGAGGAACCTCAAGATCCCGAAGAACCCTCACAAACCCCCCAAAACCCTCCATCGCCATCCTTAGGGCAGTGGCAGCCAATGGAGATTCCCCAAACCCCTGAAGAGGAACCTCAAGATTCCGAAGAACCCCCACGAACCCCCCAGCCATCCTTAAGGCTTTGGCAAATCACAGAAACTCCACACAGCCCTCCAGAAGACCCCGAAGAACAAAATCACCCTGCCGAAGACTCCTCTGAGGACTCTGAAGAAGAAGAGATATTACCCTCGGGAGACGAAGAACATGGAAACATCTCTTCAAACATAATAGAAACACGAGACTGTCTTCATATGAGAAAGGACAATTTAGTGTATTTAATCACCTCTTCAGGAGAACCTTTCGATGAAGGAGCTCGCCAATTGCAGGACTTCGCAAAATTTCCCCTGCATAATAATTTGACCCTCGGAGAACCTAGCATCCGCATGTACAACAGGAAGAAATATATAGGACTCCCAATCACGAAGGGACCTCAAAACCAAATAAGCAAACGAATGTTAGTAAAATGTTTCGAAAAATTACAAGAAATAATTTACGAAGAAACAATTAGTTCGTTCTCAATCAGTAAACCAGCAAGGACGGACCAAGTAAATTGGCAACCGATATTAGAACAATTAGAAGACAAGATCTTGCACCTTCCAATACAGGTCACGGTCTGTCAAAATCTTGTAAAAATACCACCAATTTCGAAGAGAAATCAGATATTGGAAAGGTTCCATGCCTCGGCACCATCTGGCCACAAGGGCGTAACCAAAACACACGCAAGAATTAGGGAATACTTTTTCTGGGAAAATATGAAAAAGGATATCTCTACATACATACAGAATTGCCTAAACTGCCAATTACGGAAGCTAGTAAGAGTAAAGAATAGACAACCAATGACTCTAACGGACACACCTGGAAGAGCATTCGATAAGGTATCAATAGACATGGTCGGACCACTACCCGTTACCCGGAAAGGAAACAAATATCTCCTTACAATCCAGGATTTACTAACAAAGTACTCTTTGGCTATTCCATTATCAACTGGACTTTCAAACACCATCAGCAGCGCATTTTTAAAACATTTCATCTACAGATTTGGAAGCCCAAAGTGCTTATTAACAGATCAAGGTCCAAACTTAACAAGCACAACAATTAAAAATTTATTAAAAAGATTTAAAATCACACATATTCAAACCTCAGCATACCACCCACAGAGCAATGGATCGTTGGAAAGGGCCCACCATGTCCTAAAAGAATACCTGAAGCAATATATTACAAACAAAAATCAATGGGATGATTGCACAGAGGCTGCTGTATTTTCATATAATACCAGTGTTCACGAGGGAACAAAATTCTCACCTCACCATTTGGTGTTTGGAAATACGGCAAGACTACCATTTATACAAGACTTAATAAATGAAGACCCTGAGGAAACATATGAAGATTACCTCGTCCAACATATCAAGAATTTAAAGAAATTACAAATTCAAGCAAGAAACAACTTGATTGCAGCAAAAGAAAAATCAAAATATTATTATGACAAAAAAATACATCCGCAACAATTAAAAGCAGGAGACAGCGTTTTTATACTTCTTCACGATAAGACCAAACTAGCACATCAATACTCCGGACCACATCTAGTATTAAAGATTTTACCCAAAAATAATATAAAGGTGCGAATCAAAGGAAAAATGAAGATAATCCACATGGACAGATGCCGCATCTCTAAAATTCAAGCGAAATTATAACACACACAAAAAAAAAAATGAGATTTTTCAAATCTCATTTTTTCCATAGGGGGGAGGTGTCACGTTCCCATGCAAGGGAACGCGACGCTCCCGGCTCACGCTTAACGCGTTTAGCGGGAGCTGCCCCCACCACAGAACGTACTCGTCGCGAGGTGGCCACCTGCGAAGGAGCTCGCCACCATACAAACAAAAACACAATCGAAAACAAAACCAAGTAAGAAGATTTCCTAGAAAAATCCAAAAATAGATACAAATATGGAGGAAACGGCCGTATAAATACGAGTGGCAAAGAGCCACTCGCGCTCAGATTCCTCCAGACCCTTCGAAGGTGCGGTCCTTGCCAGCACCTCCCAAAATCCACCAGAAGGTGCGGTCTTCGCCAGCACCTCCTGGCTAACTACATTAATATCACCAATTATTTAAGCACACATACACATTAACACTTCTTTTATAAACACGAACATTCACGCACACACTACACACACATTTGTATATATAAAACAGTTTCTTCTTCTTAATATACATATTTTATTTATCAACTAACAGTTTTCTTTCCTTTTTTTTTCCCTATAAGCTCACCTCCTTCTCCCTGCGAAATAAACCCCGAAACTCCGTAATTAAAACGTAACACTTGGGTGACTCATTTTTGTGTAATTTTTAAAAATTTCGATTTTTTTTGTATATCATTAATATGTTTCAGAACGTAATCGTCGTGCGTTCCCGGGATGTAATTATTTTTATTAATTTCAGGCCAACTATTTTGAAATTTTTTAAAAAGTTGAATATTCGGGCCTGTTGGCGACCGTTTGGCGCGCTCATAGCTCTACTCCGTAATGTAATAAACCAAAATATTGACAATATTGTTGAAACTTTCAAGTAAAATTTCTTATTATACAACCAAAAGATGATATTTTTATGTTATAACAGTAACTCTTATCTTAAAACATAAAATTTGAGTTGCATGTAAAATTAAAGGGAAATTACTGAAATTTTCAAACTTCAAACCGATTGCGACACCCTTTCCTGTTGTCCAATTGAGTTCTTCTTTTGCAGAATTTATTTTTTTTTATCTGGAACAGATCTAGGGGGTCGCATAAAAAAAATCAGATGGTCGAAAAATAAGGTCCACCATAATGCGCATACGCGCGCGATCCTCTCGGCCCTCGTTTTCCACGTGGACGAGCACGAGAATGAATCATCTCGTGGGTGCCTGAGCGCGTTCACGTTGGGTGTCGAAGGACGGAAAAGGTGGCCGCTTTTGAAAGCGCGCGCATCCCTCTCGCGTGGAAGCAACGAGAGGACAGCTTTCTCATTAGACGACGCGTCTACCGGTCGGCCTCCACGATCTCTGGAATTCCGAGGGAGATGTTACGATTATTGGACGTCGGAGTCGGCTCTCGGACAACCTAACCGCCGGGGAAAAAGGGAGATGAGGCGAGAGGATACGGCGCGTACGGGAAACCGGGTGGATTCGTGTAGACATGGGCTGGGTTCCGTGGGAGACGCGGTGTGTCACCTTGAAGGGATCCGAGCGAAAATACAGTCTTTCGGTCGCGCTGCTACACGGTGACTCACCGTTATCTGATTTCGCAAGAGAATATTTTGCAACGTGTTACCGGCCGATAGAAAACTGGCGGATTCCCGCGCAGGGAATGTGCTAATGTCCGCGAATCCCCGATAAGAGGAAACTTTATTGCGGTCGGACATGTCGAACGCTTTGTATCCAGGATCACCTCGAGCCTAATTGACAATCGCTTCACCGAGACAGCTGACGAAGAATCACACACGCTGTGTTTAAACTATTGACTATCGAAATATTTACTCGTACACTTGGCGTGCAAAATTAACCTCTTAACTTGTACGCTCGAGTTAATTCGAGCGCGCTAAACAGGCCAAACTGTGCACACTCGAGATAATTCGAGCGGCGTTGTATTTTAAGCTGATATAATTTTTCACACTCGAATATAATCGAGAATTGAAAATAACAATGTGAAAGCAAAGAAAAAAAATCGTTTTATTGATATTTATCATTTACATGTAAGCTATAACACTTATTTATTCAAGAATAAAATATAGCCTTTTTCCACGGAACAAAAGCGCAGTATACCAAAAATTGATTTTTTTTGGCCGGTTTTTTCTAAAAAAAAACTGTGCGTTAAGGGGTTCAAGGATCGCCAAATTTTCGTTCAAAAACTTCCCATGCGCAAAAGGGTGTAAATTCGTAAGAACACGTCTTAGAAATCCACTGTTCGTTTTCTTCAACAAAGCTTGTTACACTACGTTTCCGTTTCGAAAATTGTACATATTGAAACGTTCGTATAAACGTTGAACAATTTTTAAATGAATTAAACCAAGGTATATCGCCACGCTACGATTCGTAAGCAAAAGGAAAACCGGAAAAATACCGGTACTGATTTAGGTTTCGGTGGTACAGAGAATTCTCGATATATGTCAACAACACGGGTCTTGTCAGCGTCATGTATCACGCAGGAGACATACCCGAGCCGTGTTATGTTTACACTCCCCGGCGTGCGAGACCTCTCGAGCTTCGTGGCTCCTCACGTAGTATACCCCGCGGTAGTGGGGATAATTCCGCGACGTTTATCATCCAGGCCTTGACGACATATATAGAGAAATCACTGTATATCGATTTCGGTATTCATAAATTTCGGTACGGTAACGCTTTGAATGCTTTTAATACTAGTACAGCCGTAAATGTAGTTCAGTAGGCAACTCAGGCTACCAGTTTTCCTTCCCCGGCCTGTTACGACCAACAAGTCCTTGATGGCTGCTGGCGCTCGCAGATCCTCGGGAGCGTCTGATAGCTCTCTCCTTCATTATCCAAAGCAATTGTTGAAAGGGCCGCGGGGCGGAGCGCGGGATATAGATAGCCTAACAGGGAGGTCCAACAGCCTAGTACAGAGACAATGGTGTACAGATCGCCGTGGGGACGGACGGGGTCTGTCCTCAAGATATATATATTTTCGCGTATCGCCTCTGAAGGAACCGGCGCGGCGGTCCAACAAGTCCACGAGAAAATATCACGAGGTATTGTCTTCTGGACGGACGTGTTTCGCGTCGGATGCCCGGAATTCATCAAGGTAGGTGCCACGGTTATTGGCTGCAACGAAGTCGAAGAAACAAGAAACCGCCGGCGCGGGGAGAGGACGGAACAAAGGGAATCTGCGAGGACGGAGCGAGATAGGCGGCGAGGCCGGAGAGGGGTCACGCCTGTTGGCACGAGCTGCTCCGAGAGCAGCTCCTTCACGCAGGACTCGTAATTACCCATCGATCGCTTCGATCTACTCTCCCGGTACCGGCCTTCTATTTCGAGATCGAACTTTTTCCGCGATTTTCTGCTTTTCTTTGGTCGCCGGCAATTTTTTCTCCCCTCCCCACCCCTCTCCCCCGCCGATCTGATCGCGTCGCGTCGTCCGCGCTCCGTTTCACAATCGACTCGATTCCCACCTTCTTCTTCTTCTTCTGTCTCGCTACGTGACCGTTCCGTCTGTTGTCCACGATCGACAGCTACATGTCGTCCGTCTTTAGCCGGTCTTCGTGGTAATTACGCCGGAGGACGTTGAACCGCTGCCTGCCTCGATGCTCGAAAAGCGCAGATTGTCCGCGCCGATTTACGATTCGCGCGTCGTCGCTCGGCCGACGATTCACGATCGGAGCCGACATTTGTCACGGTCGAAAAAATCAAATTCGACGAAATGATAGGTAATCTTCCATCGGTTTTGGGAGGGGGGGTGGGGGTGGGGGACGGATCGAGTGACTCGGCTGGAAGCGAGCTGAGAACCACTGGCCGCAACACCGCAGACCGGCCACGTTGGTAGATCCTTAATGAGGCGTCGATTAGATCGACTCGATATCGGGGATCCAGGAGGATTCACGAAGCATCGCGATGACGAATCGTGAAACACGACCCGGTGGTCCTCGTTTTGCGTCGTTTCGCGACGCAAAGCGAACTGGTATCCCCCGTTCCCCTTCGCAATGGCCAACAAACCCCCCTCCCCCGCTATCCCCTCCTCGCTCCCCGCTCCCCTCGTGGCACCGGCGAATCTCACGGGTCCGATCGCCGCCGAATTTCGTCGTTCCCGGGACGCGGCCGTGGATAATCGTCGAGGATATTCGCGCTGGATGAAACAGGATCCGATACGTAAGCCAGGATCAAAAGTGACAGATCATTAATTGCATTTATTGGGGGCCGGCGATCGAGAGATCACTCGAGGCGTGGGTCGACAGATGAAACGTCGAGGAGATCGCTCGAGGTCGGTCGATCGATGAAGAAGAAAGGCGGGGAGGGAGATACACAAAGAAAGAGAGAGAGAGAGGGAGGCCCAGAAAGAAGGGGGGGAACGAAGAGGAGGAAGAACCGAAACGATTTTAAGGCCCCGAATCGTCTGGGCCCGGTTTTCGTTCGGCAGCTTTTACGATTCCGATCGCGGCATTATTAGTAGGACGTTTTATGGTACCTGTGTTCTGTGTCGGGTGTATCCCTCCTAGCCGATGTTTTGCGTTTACAGGTGCACGTTATTCGAAATGGTCTTTACACGATCATTCGAATAAATTAGACAATACGGCCGCGAGGAGGGGAGAACGGGTTTGTCCCGAGCCGCTAACATCGGGAGATTGATCTTCGAGTTTCTCTTTATTACGTTCTGCGTTTGATTAACTGCCATTGGACGGAGCACTCGAAAAACTCGGAGGCCCGACTACGGGCCAGCGTTAATCGCGTACGTGAAAGTAATTAGAATGGATCGGACTCGAGTGGTAGAAACGTTTCGCACCCGCGTGCCTTCGGACGCGACTACTGGGCTTTTCGCCGTTTGATATATTACGAACAACGAGGAAATGTGAAAGAAACGTTTCGTTTGGGAACATTTGTACGCTCAATGAAAACAAATTAAGTAAAGGAAGGGAGGCATGTTGGGGTAACGAGGTGAGATTATCGAAAAATAAGGGTAATCAAAAAATTATAGACGTTTGTCGGACGTACCAGAAGGAAGTCGTTATGTTGTAATAGTAACGTCGAAATGAGTGGGAAACGCGCGTTTATCGTTTATAGCTGTGTAATCGCGTACATGCTCGATCTTATTGTCTGTGCTAACGAGACTCATAATATAATAGATACACGTGTAAAAACGGTAAGTCAATTATTCTTGTTACACTATGATCTTCATTCTATCTAATACTTTGCTGAAACTGCGTACCAAAGACTACAGTACTGACTTGCGATTATATATTGAATCACAACAACATAAATGAAATGTATAATTATAAAATTTTTTGCATCTCTGCTTAGCTTTCCCATGATGCTGCCACACGTACAATAAAAATAAATGAAATACACGTTTCCTAAGTTAATTTTCCCGGGGTTAATGTTCGCCTATTAAATCAGACGTGCGGTAAAAATGAATACAATCGAGACACGCACGACTACCAAGCTGCAATATGTAAGATTTGTTTGAGCGTTCCATCGAAAGAACAATAAAAAAAAAAAACTCCGAATGACGCGTAAGCGGTCGAATAACGATCGTGGACAAAAAACGTCGTGAAGCATCCCGAGGGGATCTGTCTTCCCGTTTAAAATGGAGAATGTAAGGGGGGTCAAACGGCAAATGAAATTTAAACACGGGACGGGGGTACGGTTCCCGGTGCATTTACGCACCGTTTCTCGGTGCCATTCCTCGGTTACTGTTATTGACATAAGAGACGGAAAGTCGGAGCACAGAGGTTCGATTCGATTTCGAGGGCAAATCGATGCCCGGAGTGGAAGATTGGCTCTCTGCCCCCTTCCCCCGTCCGGGATAACGGAACCGACTCGTCAATACTCTGCAACCGTACCATCGATGGCCAAGTAATTGGCGTCGTAAAGAAAGGCGCGCGAAACGCCACGAAAAAGGCCACACCGCGACTGGATAGCCTCGATTCGTAAGAAAACACGAGAGGATGGGAGGGGGAGGGGCATCGCGACGCGACAACGCGTCGTCCGCGGAGGATTAGCCGGGGGTACGAAGAAGAAGAAGAAACGGCCCCGGATTTCGATCGATGTTCTCACGACGAGCCGTGAGCCGACGAACGGCCGTTTCCTTTCGTTTCGTTTCGTTTCGTTTCGTTTCGTTTCGTTTCGACGCCGCGGCATTGTCCATTGCTCCGAACAAGCACGTCGGCCGGAGGAACGATCGGAACGAGCGTAAAACACACCGACAAGAACACTAACCCCGGAGAATTATAACTGTTTTTAAAATCACGCGCCCGGCAAAATCATAATTTCCGATGAATATTGGATGCATAAAGAATGAGCGGACGGGGCCGAGGAAGATCGCCATGGCGCGCGGCGGTCATTGGACCGATCATCGGATCCTTTCTTTCACCGGGATCGGCCGAAAGAGGATGCGCGCGGCCGAGGCGAGCTGAAGTTATCGGATCATTTCATAAATCCTCCACGACCGCTGACGTTTTATTCCAACTCGGGGACAGGCCTCCCAATTTACTGAGAATTTAACTGCTCATTTCGTTCTCGTGTTAGAATACCTCGCGATCGATTCCCGGCATAGATCACCGAGGATGACCGTGGCCGCCATTAACTTTTAATACTTTTGGAAATCAACTCTAATCGAAGGCCCATACAAATTACAATTTTCTAGCAACCAGTTTAACTCCTCACAGACGACGCACGAGTGTCGGTTTCCCTCTGCGCGATCGTATGATTATAAAAACGATATCATAATCTGTAAAGTCAGTCTTTTTGGTATTTTCCACAGAAATCCCAAAAATCATGGCACAACCGGACCGGTAATTCTGCATACAAAAATAAGTCGAAAATAAAATAATTACATTTTTTCACTTAAAGTTTCATTTTACAAAAAAATTAATTTGAAGATCCGTTAGGTACCCGTGTTTTCTGTTTCTGCTCGAGTTTGTATTATTAACCCTTTGCATTCGAAGCTATGTTAACTCCAAAACGAAACATTTCTTCCGACCTAGAATATTTCCCTTCTATATATTTCTTTTTCATGTTACACATACGAAAATGGTGCAATTTACTCGTACAATATTGAAATGTTTAGTAGTTTATTACATACAAACAAATTTAATAATGTAAAAAATATTTTGAATATGATACAGCAATTTTTACTGGCGCCTTAAAATTGCCATTCCATCAAATTGCTTTCAATTTCTTTTTGAAACTTCTCGAATATGTTTGTTGACAAATGGCAAAATTATTGTAGATTCTTGCGTTCTTAGATCTTAATTTGAATGTGAGGTATATTCTTCGAAACTATAAAGTGCAACGTCATTGAATATCGTAGAAAATTTTAGTCATTGGCATAAGGGTTCGGAGAAGGTTAATCTCGACTCTTGACAGAAACGTAGGTACATTTTTTCCTCGGACCGATTCGGATCGAAACTGTTTTTAGTTCGAGTACTCTGTTCCGGGTTTCAAGAGACACACAAAGAGAATCCGCTTCGGAGTCTCTCGAGAGGAAGGGGCCTCTTGCAGTGTCTCTTGTTCCATGTTCCTCCACTGTCCTCTCTGTCTTATCCGATCTTCTTGTTTTCCCCTACGTGTGCGACTGTTCTCGTCTCGGCAGGATATACTCGCGTGGAAGGTGCATTACGAAATTTATTGCCTCTCGTTAATTTTAGCGTGCGTCACCTTTTGTTCACCTTGTTTGGAACGTATTAAATATCTATTTAATTTCCTTTATTATGTACTACTAAATCAATTTTTAACCGGCGTAATGACGTACTCTCGTCCGGGGCAAAAAAATTATCGAGCGGCCTTTCTGAATTACTTGTTTTAATGAGATGGTCTATAAAATCTGACCGCTTTCGCTGATCATGTTGTACCGTGGTTTATTGCGTTAGCCTGTACAACTGTAAATTTGTATGAACAAATTAGATATCTGCTCATGAGATCCCTTAATTAGTCGGGGTGCCGAGTGAAACGCGAAGCAAAAATTTTAATACAGTCTAACCCAGACATTACGACTTTCATTACCTATCGGAAATTTCTACTTTAATACGGTTTCCATAAATTATCAAAAAGGATCGAACTAAGGCTGTGTGCCAGAAAGGTAGCACTGTTGTGCAATACTTTTATCAAATAAAACCACACAGGTTGGCAAAATTTAATTCGAACTTACTTATATATAAATTTCGGATTTTATGCATTTATCACAAAAATGGGTCGATCAAATACAAAATTGTAAAGCCAGAAGAATTGAATAATGTTGTTTTAGTATTCTCGACTTAAAATTATTCGGAAAGAAAATGCATTTTCATTTCTGTTTCAGTTGATATGGACAATTTATATTTTACATAAAGATCCGCAGTCTAGTTATACATATTATATTATATTAATCAGTTAGCTGTTGCGACATCTTTGAAAAATATGTACCTAAATTGCGTCGCAAAAATTAAGCGACGACGAGTATGTTCGTCAAACACAGAGTATGTGTGACTGTTATAATGTGGAATTAAGTAATATGCAATATATCTTGATGTTTACAATACATCTTGATGATGAATAGATCTTCAAGTTTACGAGCACCTATATTTTAGTTTTCACTAAACTTGCAATTTAAGCAGGAACTACTTTGTACGCATGACGAGTATACTCGTCATAGCACAAAATATCAATATTTCTTCATGCCGAGTGTACTCGTCGAAAACAGCTAACTGGTTAAAAGTATCCTGAAAGAGTGTATAGGAACTGTCAGTTACAGTATAAAAATCCAGTAAGTCTCAATGTGTGCTATCATTTTGTCACGCCGTGTGACAAGCTGGAGCTAGAATCATGGAAATATCGAACGTAATCATTTCTGCTCGTGCAACCATCTAAAAACTCGCTAATACGCGGTCCGAAAGTCATGTTCATAACCTACTTATTCAGAGACACCTTTGCAGTTCAAGGCAAACACCATTACGTCAACATCGACGATTACACAGATGTACATTTATTGCGAATCTCACCCCCCCCCTCCCCCTGTCTGGAAAAGAATTCAGCCGACGAAGAAGCAGAGGAGAAGGAGGAGGAGAAAGAGAAAGAGAAAGAGAAAGAGAAAGAGAAGGAGAAGCAGGAGAAGAAGAAGGAGAGGGATGGTGGAGGAAGAGAAGAAAAAGGTGTCCGACGGTAATATTACTCACGAGCTCCGTGGCAAAGGTGTTTTAAATAAACGTTCAGGGCAGCGTATCGGATACACCTCTACCTGTACCAACCTGTACCTACCTGTCTGACTGGCGGACGTTCGGGGCCCGAGCGTAGCCGTATCTGCGCTAGAATCGTAAAGGCACGAGTTTTACGAGCCGTCCCGTGAAATTAATACACGTGTCTCGCATTCTCTCGAATTCGGTGCCGATTATGTAGCCAAGACCTAACCCGAGACGGTCGTGGCCGTGGCCGCGGCGGCCCGCAACGTGACGTTCCACGTTTTATTTATTTTCCAGTTTCGGGTTTCTTGTGCGCCCCTCCCCCTCCCCTTCCCCACCCCTATCTCGCGGCGAAACCTCCGCCGTGCCCCGGCCGCTAATTGATCGCCGGTTAATCCGAAATGCAAGAGGACCCCGGCCGCTCATTACCGTAATGAACAATAAAGCGGTCCGTGCCGCGTAATGAGCCACGTCTCGCTGTCTCGGGGGTTTCGAGACGGGGTTTCGAGACGCCGAAGGGTAAAACGGGACCAAGGTCTGCTGTTCCCCGAACGTCGTCCGAGTTGAATAAATGAGCCGGTGATGTGGGTTCTTGCAGGACGTTACGCCAGCTACCGCGTCCCGCAGACCGCTGTTTTCAATGTTTCAGCATGGATTCGTTTTTGCCGCGACGTTATCGACTGGATCGACGCGTCTAGATCCCACGGAGGACGGCCGCGGACCACTCCGATTCCCCGGTTTCTCAACGAACCGTTTCTTCTGCACCCGATCGGTTTCTTTCGGAGCACGTCTGTTGGTCCTTGAAGAGACAGCCCGAAGAAATTGCTTCGTGGAAACGGACTTATCCGTGTCCTTGTTAATTGGAATCGATAATCGAGCACGTTACGATTCACATGCGGGATTGAGACGTGCGATCTGTCGCGTTCGATTAACATCCAGCTGCCTCGCATAGAAATTCACTAAAATGAAAGTTTCTTCGCAACGATTGCTTATGAATCGGGGGCGACCCGCGGTGCACGGAAAAAAGGACGCGAGCCAATTAACTAATCTTTAATAAGGAGGTCGGATCTTAACGAACGCAGTCGCATTTTCTTAGGTATTCTAACGACATACAGCGAACACGCGTTACGCAAACTTATGTTCATCGTGGTCATCTGATGCGATTTTTGCGATCGATCGACTGATTAAAGAATATTATATGTATCAATGCAGACGCAGTTGCGAAGGGAGCACGACGAAGAGGAGAAAGGATTTTTACGTAACAGACTGGATCACCGGGTCGGGAACGTGGCGGAGCTAGATCGTTTCGTTAATTTTCGATCTTGCCAGGCATTTTATCGAGAACACGCCGCGTCGGACGTACGAAAGGCTGTCGGGGATTTTCTCTGGCACCGAGACAGCGATGGACTTTTATTGGCCGGTAGATCGGGAACAGATAAAGCAGTTTCCGAACCCTTTGTTAATCTCCCTGACCGATGATTTTGTAACAAGAACGATCGTAGGCGTAACCGAGCCGATCGATGCCCGTAATTGTCTGGGACGCGGAACGTTCTGACGGTTGTTGCAACTTTTCTAGCTACAGATGCCGGATTCGGGTCGATGACGAAATTGATTTAGAACTACTCTGTCGTGCATCTTCGCATTGGGAAAGGTTTAGTCTCAACTGCAAGCAGTAAATTATATTAATGATGCTGCCTCGTGATCCGCGGAACGAAAAATACCAAAACTATTTACAAATAATTAACCCTCCGCCGCACAGTGGGCCAAATGGTGAATTTAACTGGAAAAAGATATGAAAATTATCGTCACCACCTATTACTTAATTTTCAATTTCTTTACATTTCTAGATGCCTATAAATATCTAAATGAAACGGCATTCACTCTTACGAGCAAACCATTGCTTACAGCTGTCTTTATAATAAGAGAATATTTTTGGTTTTTGAAATTCCCTTGGTGTTTCAAAATGTCTTTTGCCTTCAGACGAGCTTCTCTTTGAAAATGTTCATATAAGGTATCAAAATGTGACATTTTCGTAGCTAATTTGGTCAATTACAGTGTTTCCTCGATATATGTCAACAATGCGGGTCTTGCCGGCGACATATATCGTCTAGGAGATACTATTCTTTCATCCACGCTGAACGTCGTACCCGATCCGTATTATGTTTACACTCCTCGGCGTCAAGGGGAATACCCCGCGGTAGTGGGGATAGTTCTGCGACTTTTATCACCTAGGTATTTGCGACATATATCGAGAAAACACTGAATTCTGATTCAAATCTGTGGAGAGTTCGCGAAAATCTCAAAGTTTTCCAGAGGGTCCTCGAAGTTTCACGAAGTACGAGGACCACCGAATTTCCCAGTGGTCTTCGTAATTGAAAGGGTTCCGGAGGTTCCAGGAAATTCGGGTGCGCCCTGGGAATCTTGAGATTTTCAAAATTCCTCTTGCAAAGTGGATTCTTCCAAAGTGGAGGAATTCCAATTTGGAAAGATCCTGCGATCCTCGGAATGCTCGACGTCGCGAGAGCGTTCGGTTCGCCTGGATTCGTTCGAGAGGAATGTCCGTTTCGCCGGCGATGTTACGATTTTGCTTCCACGTTACTCGTTCCAACAAAGGACACAAATTACTCATTCAGCGTGGCTGGTTGCCGCGGCTGTGAATGGCACCTCGGAGTTGCGTCACGAGACAATAGCCAGACGTATCGCGAAGAATGCAAGGTACCCACACGTATTTCTTCGGGTAGATTAACGCGGATGGTGCAATCGAATGCACACGAGACACCGCCGGCTATCAGATGCACACCGGTCTGGGAAACGCACTTCCGGTCGCGGAGATTCGTCCATTTTCTTCGCGATTAATTCCCAAGATTGACTAACTGTGTTACGCGCGGAGAACGAGAGCGTGCGTCAGCCGGACGTGCAATCGCGCGGGCCCGTTCTTTCATAAAGTAAACAGACAAAAGAACGCGAGAAGAGAGACAACCGACGAACCATCAGAAATATTTCTTTCTTACGAAACCGACGCGACGGGACGGGACCGTCGTGATTTTTCCACGCGGCGGCTGGCCCGAACAGCCTTGTAATTAAAAGTAACAACACGAGAGAAATCTTCGGGCGCATTATCGTAAATTTCGGCTTTAATCGGCCGCCGCGAGCTGCAGCGAATAATGTAAACCCTGCTCACATTTCCATCTAATCGTTTCATCAACCCATTACATCCCGAGATTCCTCGGCCCGGGAATATTTCCTCGGCCATTAAAAGGAAAATTCTTTCTCACCCGGGTGAACCTGCCTCGACCTGTCCTCGGACAACGCGACCATAATCACCTGGCGACGCGCGAGTACAATGTACGAAATTTCTATAAGAACGCCATGTGTTACAAAGAGCTACTTACATAGTTCATACGAATCTTTACTAGTCGCAAATCTGTAACTCAATGTCTTTATTATGGAACGATTTGTGTCATTCCTGCACTGCGGATTTTGTGCATTTTTGCCAAAAACGAGTACACGAAATATAAAATTGTGAAGGCATTGCAAAGTTTTTCGGACGGATTTCGGCTCGGCCAATGACAACGCCACGCTCAGCCGGACCTGTGCTCTGATCGGTCCGTGTTTTTCGTTAGTATCTCCCTAACAACGTCGCGGAGAATATTTTCGCAAAGGAGAAAGTTACTTCAAATGTCCTCAGGAGTAACCCCTTTAAGAGAAGTACAACATTTTTGTTGTTACCCCGAGTAAACTGAAAAAATGTTGACCCGATAGATGATCTGAATTTGATCTGAATTATTTAACAGTGAACGTGACTATTCATTAATAGAAAGCAGTCCATTCATCGAAACAGTCTTCAAAAGGCAAGCCGAAAAACCAGTTCGGCCACAATTAGCAAATGGCCCTCTCTCGCATCGGAATTTTCCCGAGCCTATCCGTCCATCTGGTCTACAGATCGTCGGGCGCGTCCATCGATCACTCGATCTCTCATCGGATCTGACTGCAACGTGGATGGTAGTCCGTTGCTTGTCGACCCGCTTCCAAATCCCGGGACCGTCCGAGTGGTCCCGGGTGTATCTTTCGAGAGAGGCACCTCCGGTGTTGGTAACGCTGTAACCGGCGCGGTGGCAACCGGGCCCCGGGAATTTGAGCGAACTCGAGTCGTTCGTGGCCGGTGGTGCCAGCGAATACCGACGGGGTTGAGACAGGGGCATATGGGATCGATGCATCATGGGGGCCCAGCGGGGGTCTCCAGATACCATCTTAGTTAGCATCCTCGAATAGACGCGTATACGCGTACCTCTGTGGAACGAGGCGAGCCTCGTCATTATACCTCTATCCGCTTTTATCTGTATCGGCCAATATCCACCTGGGCCCGGGATCCAGGATCGATCCACGAAACCGCGCGAGAACTATCGGCTTCTCATGCGGCGAGAGATCGCTCTATTCGGCTGACGCGGCGTGTAATGGGGCTAACGAGAAGCTCCGACGTTTTCTTACAGACCGACGCGCACAATCGACGAAAATCGTAGAGGAAGGGATGTTAACGCGGACCCCAGTCTTGTATTTCTTATCAGGACCTTGAATAAGTTCTCGGTGTTTCTTCAAAAATGGCAGTAGCAGTACCCCGCTCGTGGAATTTCGAATGGTAACACACGTGCAAGGCAGTAGTGTATCTAACCTTAAATTTCAGTGTATGGTAGTTCTCTGTAGTGTAAACAAAGTAATTTTTTCTTAGTTCTGAAAATGTCTACTTTTGTGCCAAATAAAGTGTATTTGCGGGGAATTTTATTGCACTACTTTATTCAAAAGAAATCTGCAGCTGAAGCATATAGAATTCTTGTTGAGACTTATGGTGACAATGCTTTGTCGGATACGACATGCAGAGACTGGTTTCGACGCTTCAAAAATAATAATTTTGAACTTGAGGATAAAGAACGTTCTGGCGCACCGAAAAAATTTGAAGACGAAAATTTGGAGGAATTACTCGATCAAGACCGATGTCAGACGCTAGCAGAACTTGGAAAAACATTACAAGTAGATGAGTCAACTGTTTCAAAACGTTTAAAAGTTTTAGGAATGATCCAGAAGCGAGGACATTGGGTACCGTATGAATTGAAGCCTTGAATAAACTGAATATTTAACTTGAATATTTTATTCTTGAATAAATAAGTGTTATGGCTTACAATCCCATGTAAATGATAAATATCAATAAAACGATTTCTTTTTCTTTGCTTTCACATTGTTATTTTCAATTCTCGATTATATTCGGGTGTGAAAAATTATAGCAGCATAAAATACAACGCCGCTCGAATTATCTCGAGTGTGCACAGTTTGGCCTGTTTAGCGCGCTCGAATTAACTCGAGCGTACAAGTTAAGGGGTTAACTTAGATTTTGAATTTTTACTTAAAATATACACGGTGGTCCAAAATAGCTGGCAATTTAAAGTTACCGCGTTTTATGCCGTCGAGTGTGATCGTCAAATGCCTTTATTTCCTTCCTGACATGATTAATGAAAACAAGTTGAATCTTCAAAATTGGAACGCGGTTATAACTTTACAAAAGAAAATGTCACCACTACGATAAAACCAGAAAACTTAAGTTGCTCGTTGGTGCTTTTCAACAATTTTTCTCGTGAGAAAGAGAAATGAGGAGGAAGATGTAATGTTAAAAGACGAAATCTATTTGCCAGCGCCGAAGAGGATACGTGAGAACTGCCAGTTAGAACGCGAACGTGTTACCGTGCGGTGTGGTGCTTGCTTCGATAATAAAAAATTTAATATTAATTATCAGTTTTTAATTGCCACTTAAACTGAAGCAGTACAAATTGTGCCGGTCATCAAGTGGATGGAGTTGAAGGTGCAGGCATAAACACTGTTCGGGAGCGTATAAAAGTACCTTCCGCTCCGGTAATTATTAAATAACAGGACAGGCAAGTTTGGAGTTTTGTTTTTCTAAACCAACAATGTACAGTTGCTCGCAAAAGCATTGAGCTCGTACGTTTGAGGCGTTTACTTTATTGTGGCGTTTCATCTTAAAAACTCTACACGTCCAAGCTTCTATTTCTTTGTTAACCCTTTAAGATATGAATGAAATGAAATTCGATGTGACCAAAGATAGCATTTACCATTCAGCTTATCATTTGTGTAAGCTCAACAATATATTTTCGTATAAATTCAAATGCATATATTTCTGAAATGATAATAGACACGTTGTTGATAATATTTTTCGTTAATCCTCGAAAGTCAGGACTTGGGTACATTCCAGAGTTACAAACGTTCTATCTAAATTTTAATTTTCTAGTAGCCTCTTCGAATCGTTAGCGAATCATTAGCCAAACGGTAAGTAACGATTTGCTTCGATCTACTCGTGGTTGCCATAATACACTAGGAGAAGACGAAAATACGTGTTGATTTTGCGTAATTCAAATAACGAAATTGTCTGTTTGAAACCAAATGCGGGAATCTGAAGTTACCGGTGTGCCGACAATAGTGCTCAAAGGGTTAATATCAAACGATATTCTACGCGAATGCGTACGATGGCATAATAGCCATGACTTATACGGGACGTGTTCGTCGGCGAATTGGTTAAGAGTACGTCTGTCTCGAGACCACCAATAACAGACTGTACCACGAATAACAGAGTGGCAGCGCAGAAAAACCGCAGGAACGCGTTGATCGTGGAAAAAAAAGGAAGGCTGACGCGATCGATTATTACAAGACGGGGAAAAAGGGTAAGTGAGTAAATTGGCTGGCAGAGAGCTCGGAAAGTAAATCGAGGCATCGGGATTGGTACAAGGGCCTAATGAAAGCCCGCGGAAGGGGTGAGCCCAGCACCCCCCCCCCCTCCCCAGGTTGGGGCCCGTTTAAAAGCCGAACTCCGGAGGGAGTCACGCATGGCCAGACCCGTTAATGGCACGTTAATAGCCGCGTTTCTTCTAGGCTTAAATTATATCAGCGTCTCTCAGCGGGGCCCGGCCCGGCAACAACCGGGGATTGCGTTACGTTCACGACGGTGTGGTCCACGATCCACGGAGAGCACGTGAGTCGGCGTGACACGATGAATTTGTCACGCGTTTGGGTCACGCTACGTGCTCCGGACTACTACTCGTTCCGTCTTTGTTTTTTCCACGGCCGATCATCCTTCCCGTCTTTTCACACCTGCGGTCTGCCCCGGACGAGACAAGCACGCGCGATACATTTCGGAAATTTCGAGAGTTTTTGCCTAACCACCTGTAAAAATGCCTCGTACGAACGGACCGTGAAACGACGTCGTGCCCCGGGACAAGCCGTCCTTTCACGAAACCGCGAATCGCATGAGGCAAGCACACGAGAAATCAGCCGGCTCTCCGTTTTTTCTTTCTCAGAGACGATTTCTTGCGCGGCTCAGATGTTGCGCGAGACACCGAGAAGACACTTATGATCGAGACCGAAGCCGCTCGTGTCACTGATTTCACGGAGAAACCAGGAATAGGGGAGACCTAGGACGAAAATAACATTGCAAATCATTCAAAATCTATTACACCTATTATCGCAAATTTTCCAACACATACATTGTTGTTTTAATCATGTGTAATTAACTTATATAGGATGACCCAAAAATGTTGTACCTCATTGAAAGGATGATTCCTGAGGTCATTCGAAGTAACTGTTTCCTTTGTGAAAATGTTATCCGCGGCTTTGTTAAGGAGTTATTAATAAACGACAACTACCAATCAGAGCGCGGCTACAGGGGACGGATTCTGACTCAAGCCAATGCCAACGTCACGAGCAGCGGTGACGCCATGCCGGATACCCTCTGCTATAGCCGCGCTCTGATTGGTTCGCGTTTTTCGTTAATAACTTCTTAATAAAGCCGCGGAAAACATTTTCGTAAAGGAAAAAGTTACTTGAAATGATGTCAGGAATGATCCCTTTCAAGGAAGTACAACATTTTTAAGACACCCTGTATAGATATGCAATTCATTTATACAGGATGTCCCATAAATGTTATACTTCCCTGAAAGGATGATTCCCGAGGTCATTTGAAGTAACTGTTTCCTTTAAGAAAATGTTCTTCGCGACTTGAAAAACATTGACCAATCAGAACGCGGCTACAGCGGACTGATTTCAGCTCGGCCAATGCAAACGCCGCGCTCAGCGCTCAGCCACGCTGAATGTTTAGAAGCATTTAGTTAGTAAAAATTTGCAATCTTAATCCACTGCCATGGTCAGGGTGAATCGGAACGGCAGCGCTCGGGGTCGAAAGTAACGTTATAATCAACTCCGGCTGATACAACCTCTTCATGATCGTGAAATGTTTCTGATATTTATATATTTTTTACGGTTTTGCGTCAGTAACAGCAATTGGGAACCTGTGAACCGAATGAATCCTGAGGAAATCTGAGATCTTGTCGAGTCAACTGCCTCTGGGACTATCACAGACAACATTTCTCCTTCTAGGTTGATGTACGATGAAAATTAAGAAATAACATAATTTGGATGCTGGCCTTGGAACGTTTTTACCCGGGCACCAGCAAAAGTGACATCGCAGAATTTATTCATTGTTTGAAAGATGAAGAAGTTTCGAATACGGTACAGTTAAGCGATACTTTTCAAAGACCTCCTGCCGGCAGCGAAGTAACATAAATTTCTCGGAAAGTGTTTGTTACTGCTCCCGAAGTTTCCATCGGCAACACATGAAGTCGTTCGAGCGAGCTTCCAGTCGAGCCGAACAAAATCTAAAAGAGATATTATTATATATCGGGATAGCGTGGTGGAACTGTTAGGATGTTGGCGGCTAACGAGCCGTGGAGTCATCCGGTGAACTTCATTTCCTCCATTTACCGATTAATGGCTCCCTTGAGGCGCGGAGTTGGCCGCGATCATCGCAGTTTCGTTACAAGCGTCTAAATTACAGCCACCGGTGGCGAGGACGGTTGCCGGCCGGTGCGTGAAGCCGCGAACCCTCTCGCATTCCTTTATTCGAAGCGAGTTTCAGCTCCGTCGAGACGGAGAGAGAACCGGCCTGTGGAAATCCGCGGGGAACACGCCGGGCGGAAAAGCGTGTCCAATTTGCTCCTATTACATTCCGCACACTTACGGGCCCGTTTATTGCGATCGTTTTATCTCGGGGTACCCCGGTGCCCTCCTCTCCGCCGAAGGGAATACAGCCGGAGAGAGAGCGTGGTTTCGTCGTGGTTCCGCCGAGGAGCGATATATTTCACGTCCCGATGCGCGACACGGCTTCGAGACAGAGTGTCTTTAGCCGCATGCGGTGGGATCCGAGGAGCGCCTCGCTCTATGCACGCTTTATCGCCGGCGTTTATCGCGAAAGGACCGCGTTAACTCGCTCGAAACGTCCAGTTACCCGCGCCGCGCCGCGCCGCGCCGAGCCGAGCGGATTCGAACGAAACGCGCGCGAACGCCGCGCCGCGCCGGGGACACGACGTCGACTAATGGGAACAGGAAATTGCGGCGTTCGACGCGGATTCGCGACACACGCTCCGCCGATCGCCGATTCGTACCGGCGATATATCAAAACCGGAGATCGTCACGCTTTGCGGCCTCGCGTCCGATTAGCGGGCTCTATTGAATCATTTATTTAGGGAACTAATTAAACTCGCCGCGAGAAACGGTTGCACACGCTATTCGGTAAAGCAGCCACGTCGAACCACTAGACAAACTGTCCGCGATAAGTACCTGCAGCGACAGTTGCACCGTTTGCACCGGGGCCTTCTATGCTCGTCCGAACGCCATCAATTATGGTCGAGCTAAATTCAACCAGCGAAACCATTTTCCCAGAACGGTGTTGTCTACGTGTTCGTTTTTACACGTAATTTTACACGAAGTCTATTAATTTTTCATTCGTCTGACCATGTACCTTCTTTCTATACTTAATGATGCAAATTTTAGTTTCTTTGCAAATGCTGAACGTGCTTTGATATATTTTTGTTCTCGATAGGAAACGAACTTTACTCCTTCCTGCTGCTTCGTACAATTTCAGACACACACGTACAAACCACTACCAAGAAGAAGAACCTGAAGAAGGAAGAAGTGCCTGAATATAATATTACAGTATTTACGACCTATTAAAATTCTCAAGAGAAGAAATCAATTTTTATGTAACTCCGCTTTCTTGTGATTGATATAGACAGCTTTTACTTTGCAATTTTTAGTTAGCAATGGCGGAATCCTCTCGCTCCCATTTCTAATTTCGCTAATCCTCGGGTTACCGTGCTCGATCTCGGTCTGTTTCCTCTCGGCGATGACACGGAGCAAACTCGTGCCCAGGGATCGGATTCGCCTGGACGCTGAAAAAAGGGGCGACGAAAAAGGAACGTGGGATGAGGAAACGCGGCGACACAGACGGTGGCACGATACAAAGCGGTCTCCGACGCGAGCAAGGGCATGCGCGAATCCGCGTCTAATCACGAGTTTAACGCTTTTTGCGGGAGACGCGCTTCTTTCACCGGCGTCGATCGTTTTCCCACAGTCAGCACGCTGCCTTCTCGCAACCGCCGTATATATCTAGAATCGTGGCGGTTCTTATCACTTTTTCGTGTCTCCTTCTCCGTCTTCTGTGTCTACGACCGACCATCGATCGTTCCAGTTTACGCGATTTCGCGGCAAACCACCGAAACCGGGTCGAAGAAACCCGAGGACAGGCTTTAGAAATCGTTTCCCCGTGGACTTCCATGCTGTACCACTTTAAACGATCATTTTTTACATGGCGGTCAGCCTCGCGAAGCTTGCACAGTCACATCGGTAAGGCGTCGCTAAAAATTGCTGTATCGCTATTTAATATATTTTTTACATTATTAAATTTGTTCCTATTTAATAAATTACTGAACATTTCAGTACTGTACGAGTAAATCGCACCATTTTATGACATGAAAAGAAAGATATAGAAAGGAAATATTCTAGGTTGGAAGAAATCTGGAGTTAAAATAGCTTCGAGTGCAAAGGGTTAATAGTAACAGAAAAATTTGTGAGATCGCACTCTGATTCTTTTGTTACGTATTTAATCCTGAAGGGGCTACATCACCACACAACTTTAAAATCATTGGTGAAATTAAAAATTTCTATTTCAGTCATTGTTAAATAAAACGAAAATATCTTTTTAGGGTACGTGCAGCAGCACCTTGACTTTACTTTTACATTTTTTTTATCACCTAAAATTACTAAATGGCGACGTTACATAACGTTGTCTATCATCTTGCACGTCAGCCGGCACCAAGACTTGCTGAAACACGTAAAGCAAAAAGTGTTTATGTGAATGTAATTAGGAATAAATCACGGTTTTCGAATTTTTCGGCGACTCATTAGCACTCGGCAACGGTTCAGCTGCTCCGTTGACACGTTGAACGACACCTTCCATTTCACGCTCTCGGAATCAATAATTGCCATCGACAGGTAATCGAAACCTCTAATTAAATCGCAGCACACTTTTAACGAGCCGGAATCAGAATTAAGATGAGAATCGGCTCGATTAAACGGTCGGCGGAGCGATCGATCGCTTCTCAAATACGCGAAGTCCGTCAAACGTCGTCTACCCGGTAATTATCAGCGGCGCGCGTATTCCGATCGGCAGATACGCCCTCGTTGCCGTCGATACCGTGTAATTAAGCGAAGGGAACTATGTTATTTCTCGTCATCGTGGAGAAATTGGTCGGTCTGTGGTCACTCGGGAACGATCTCGTCATTATCGTTAGATCGCGAGCAATTGTGTAGGTTTTTCGTCGCGATCCGAGTTTGTTGGCCGCGCTCGATCTTCCGTGCGATTGAATCCGTCTCGAATTTATTACGCGCACGTTGCGATAGGGGCGACCTATTTTCGATGATGCAGACGGTAGCGATGGGCATGATCCTTCACAATTAGTACCGATACCCAATAGCTAGACCGCGGATTTTATGCAATCACGAGAAAAACAAGTTGGTGCGACTTCAACCAATGGAATGATGTTTTGCGATTAGATTTGTATAAAAAGTTTAATTCTGAGCTTCCTATAACGCGGTACGAATTAATCGCATTACGGGGGGTTCACTTTTTGATCAAATACGTTTCAATATGCTTCGATTCTTCCGTTTGATTAGGGAATTACTTGAAAATCAAGGGAAAGAATTGGATCACTGCCGTTACTAGCAGACGTCGGCACCGCTTTCCAAGCTTATCCGTTTCCGACAGTTTCCACATAAATCGTGATCCACCTCGAAATACATTCGGTCGGACGCCCCTCGGCTAGCCGTTAAGGATCTAGGGTTCTATAAAGCAGATCCACGGCCCCTGCGGATAGCCGCCGCGTCTAAATCGTAGGATGCGGCCCTTGAAATTTTATACGATCGCGTGATCGCGCCTCCTCCACGTTTTCACGAGGCTTCGGACTCGGGGATGCAACGTAGCCAGGCTTCCTTCCTTATCGCTATTAGAATTACCATTTCGCGCCCGTTACCGCCGAGCCTCGTTTGCCCCGGCGTTTTTCACTGCATTCCGCTGCAAACACCTTTCATGCGTTTCCGATGATATTCAAAGCCTTTTCATATTCATAATTGCGCTGCGCCGCTTTATGCAGATTCGCCTTCTTAACAGCTAGCCGATGAAATCGGAACTCGGATAGAACCCGACTGGCTGAGCTCGGACAGAGAATATTGCATCCGTGTTAACATTTTTGTCGGACTTTGTCCCGATAGCAACATTTGCGGAAAATGGAAAGATAAAATGTAGTCGCTCGCAAAAATAAAATGCAGTTGCTCGCAATTATTCGAACACTCTTAAAACAATCATAATTTTTTAATATTGGACCACACGACTTGGATGTTTGGGAGAAGTTAGAACAATTCGTTTACTACATGACGTGAACACGAAAGTTTGAAAAATTAGTCGAAATTGCAGGGAAAATATTGAAGGTTAGTTTTTGCAACGTTTTTATGCTGGCCTATACTGATAATTTAAAAAATATGATTTGATGGATGTATGACAAAAATTGGTAAGTGTAATTAAAACCGTTAAAAACATTAGAAATACTGTTACATTATTACGAACCTATTAAACGTATTAAAAAAGAAAATAAATTTCTATTTCACTGCAGTTTGCTGCAACTCAGGTAGAGCATTTTTGTTTAGCATAAAGTTCCGCTGTCTACTGATTACCATTATCGGGTAGGGTCATCGCCGAGCATGACTCCCGGACGGTGGCCTAACATGATCCACAATGCAGAAAGCGCTTTTCACTTTTTCTCAGGGAGCAGAGTGTTTAAACTAGATCTGGCTCGGATATTTCTCTGTCAGTGAGAAAAGAGTAATCAAAGGGGGGCCAGTAAGTGGAGTCGGAAGTTCAATAGTCAATACGATCATTCTCCATGGTTCTTAAGCATCACCGACACAAGCAAAAGTTCTCGTAGCAGCGGGGCGTTATGTTTGTAGTCGCCGAACCGCGTGCACGTATTGTAGTCAAGTATGCGTTGTGGAGGGCCACGGGCTGTGTAACACATAAAACGGGCGCATAAACGCGATGCTATCGGAGTTGGAGGAGGTTCCGCGTAATCTATCCAATTATCGTTCGATCAGAGCTGTATCCGTGGTTGTCGGGACCCACAGCCACCGAGAGCGAGTCGATAGGGTAGCCGGGTGTAAAGGATACCCTTTGTAACGGTGGTCCCAGTCGACTGATCGCGTTCTATGACATTAGAAGCCTTTTATACCTTCCTCTGTTCAACACGCAGATTTTTACCACGCATAAACTTTTACGTTCATTTACGAGGCCCGGTCAAATATTAGGTGGTACCAAACATTTCTTTCTGTTCGATAATGTTTCATTATTTCCCTGGCTTCTTGCTACCTAACCACGCCACTTGATTTCTTAACACTTTCATCATTTTTAAATATGCATGATCCGTGGCTAAGGACTTTTTAATGGATCCCTCGATCAACAGCAACAGCAATTACAATTGTGAACCAACGAGTAATGTCATTTAAGAATTTCGTTTGGGATTGCAATGTAAATGAAGATTTCTAAGCTCCATTTTGATATAGCACAATTATTTAAAATCCGATGAACCAGTCAGCTGTTTTTGACGAGTATACTCGTCATGAAGAAATGGCAATATTTTGTATTATGACGGGCATACTCGTCGAAACAGCTATACGGTTCATTTTTACGACTCAATTTAGGTACACATTTTTCGAAGAGGTCGAAACAGTTAACTGGTTAATAGGCTTCCGGTAAATAAAGTGTTAAGGGGCAAGGCCACAGTAACGAGCATAAAAACATCAATAAATTACATTTTTTCCAGTATGAAATAATAATTTAGCATTATATCGAATTGAAGCACTGTTTATAACCTATCTTAAGCTACGTAAAAAAATTTTGTTGCATTTTTTCGATCCAAAATGACGGCGCTACGGAATTTAATAGGTTCTCCGGAGCTGATAAGAAAGAATTTCTTTCGAATCTACATTAAAATGCCTAGGAAAGTACGTAACATAAAACCTCGTATTCGGTCGTTTCTCGGTACGACAAATAACATCTTAATACTCGGAATGATTAAGTGAGGGCAGAAGTTCGATGAAAACCGAAGAAAATATTTAGTATCGTTCACTCGTGGAATTCTACGAGGTGTTTCCGCTCTCCCGAATTTGCTGAAATTGATCAATTAAAATGAGAAAGTTAATGGAAATAAATTGAACTCGTTGGAGAATGCAATCTGAAGTAACAACTGACAAACAACCGAAACGAACCCACCGGCCGCGGCCGAGGGAATTAATTTCCAGGTTCACGTTCCCAGTATTCAAAGCACCGCGTCTTCCATTACTCCTCGGTTACGTTCCTCATAAACACAGTCTCTCGCCTTATAATATCGGGCCAGATCCGCGGTGAAGATTTCAATCTCTGTATAGTACACATAAGCATTACTCTCGTTCCTTTTCTTCCACGTACAACTATATTTCTTATTAAGCTCTAGAGTGAATGTATACTTGCAACGAATATGGATTACCTTTCTTTTTACATGCGAGTATGAACCGCAAAGTACCTGCGATAAACGTAACTGAAGAAGAAACCGTAACGTAAGTGATTCGAGAAATGATTCAAGAAAGATAGAAATAAAATCTTTCGCGACAATTTCAATTACGAATGCAATTGCTGTCGCGTTCAGGCAATTTGTTGAGAAATTCTCAGCTGTCGATCTTTGGTTTTAAAAATATTAAAAAATCGCCGGTGCGAATAAAGTTAAGGGCCCGGGATAGTCGCGTGACTTTTTAATTAATAATTTCTATTCACAGCCTTCAGACACAGACTTAAGATCCGTCTTGGTCTTGATCCTACGGGTCCTAAGTCTGTGACTAAACTTGTCACATTTTTTGCTCTGTATTATTAAAAACGTGCTTCAAGTTTTTGGCTTTATTTCGCAGAGAATCAAGACAAAATATAGCTGAATTTGTAGCTGGAGATATTTTCTAATGCGGGCTGCTCTCGATTTCATCCAGAAAACTCATCCAATGGCATAAAAATGCTTGGATTCCGCGACATGCGCATCGTCAAAATTTTTGGCCTACTTCTAACGCTTATGTTACCAAATATCCGCATAATCTCGTCAGCTCATGACCAGCGCGCGCTAGATTGAGCCTTCCTCTTTCGAATGAGCCCTTTACCAGCGACAAAATATTCTTACCTGAAGACGAAAACTTGAGGCACGTGAAACCATTTTTTGACGGTAATGTAGTCACTCTACCTTATCGCGAATCTTCGAAGACCCGGCCCTTAACACTAGGTTTACGGAGCACTAAAAGTGAGTATTTTATTCTCTATTCAAGTCTATTCAAGTTTTTAGCCATTTTTAAAATAATATATACCCAAAGAAATAAATTTGTTGAGCAATTCCACGTAGATGGATCTTCACAATCTCAATAACCGTAAATTAAAAATATTAGAACCCGTCAATTTGACGGGTCCCGTAAACCTAGTGTTAAGGGGGCCGGCAGGCATTTGGCCTTGACTGTCACGCTATGTTACGCTATGCCTTTTTTTCTAGATACTTTACGTCTTAAATAAGTACGTAATTAATTAAAAATGCATACCACCGTGTTTGTACATGTCTTTGGTACGTCTGTATAGAGCCTTTTTTTCGATACGAACACTAAATCTCTCGAAATTAAGAGAATCTCTCAGAAGCAGCCATCTTGTGACGTCATACTTGCTTCAGAATTCGAATTTTCTGCCGAATATTACAAATTACTCCACGATGAGGTAGAAATTCGCAATTTGGGCTCTATACAGACGTAGATTGGACTTTTAGAAAACACAATTGACCACTTCTGAACTGCTCATTGCAATATTGAAGCGGCAGTTTGTCTAGATTTTGACCCTTGCATACGTATATGGATTTCAAACCATGCCGGCCCCCTTAAGAACGGCAAAGAAGTTCTAATCACTGTGACCGTCGAATATAAATCGTAGTGCAGGGGGCGAGAATGCTAAGCTGACATTGCCGGCAATTATCTAGTAGATTCGGGGCGAGAGTTTCTGATAGAAAGGAGCTGGGGATCAAGATTTTCCTGCTGGGGGAACATGGTGGAGCGGATAGGGTGAACATCCAGATCGATGTTCCCATCGTGGCTCGCAACAATGTCTCTCCGCCGCGGCGCTCCGGTGCTCGTGGCCGTTCTCAGGGCCGGTCTTGGCGGACTTATTGGCGATTTATTAGTTATCGAGCGTCGAAGAGTGCCTCGTTCCTCGGTCGCAATTCACGGTGGGCTAGCAAGCAGGGTGGGGTCACCGAAGGTTGCGCAACTCGTGGCTATTGCGCGGCGGTGCTGCCTTCCACACGATTGCCACTTTAAGTGCGCCATAATGGCAGTGGGCTCGCTAAGAAGAACGCGATCTTAAGAAACGGCTCACGGTGCCTCAGCAGGGCTCGGGCGTCCGTCTCGGTTTCGCTCGATCGAAACGTGGCTCGGCTGTCTCGGTCGCTCAGGGCCCCGCGGATGCGGATCGCCGTTGGGCCTTTCACTGGGGGCCTGCGGGCTACGGGTCGCGACCTCAACGTGGTCCACTCCCTCCTCTCCCCCCTGGACCCCTTCTCTCCTTCTCTCTCTCTCTCTCTCTCTCTCTCTCTCTCTCTCTCCTCCTCATTCGCCTCCTTCGCCGGTTCTCCCCGTTTTACTCCCTTCTGTCCCCATCCTTCTTCTCTCTCCATCCTCCACCTTTTTTTTTCTCTCCAAACATTTTTACCTCCCTTCCCTTACCTTTGTGCTTTACCTAACTCGGCTCCCTTTGCCTACTCGCTCTTCTCCGGCTCTCTTCTCTCGCCGGGATCCCCGTCTATTCTTAGTCACTCTCGTTAAACCGAACGGTGACCAATGGGAGTTCCCCGTGTTTCTACCCTCTGTTCCCTGAATTATGTCATTCTTATTTTCTGCCGCTTTCCTCCGTTCTACGCGCGACCTAACTGCCGGGATAACGGCCCGATGCTAACTCGGTTCAAAATACAAGTTACCGTTCGACGTCATTGTTATAGACCAACGTGTCATTTCATATCTGAAACGAGAGACACCCGGCTTCCTGTTTTCCACTCTAGTCAAACATCCCGAGAATGATTTCATCCTTGGCTTACTCGTCTGCGGACTTCGATTTCTTTGTTTACATAGTGAAACCAGGGTCGCCTTCGCAAACTTGAATAGGCCCGGAAATTTTTTTTTTGTAAACTCGTATGTTTTTAAATCAGCACCAAGTTTATAGTAGTAGGAAAATATTTCACTCGTTGAAACGTTTCATTTTGGAACAATGTAATCTCTAAACACACCTAGGACAAATTGGACAGCTTAGGTTACTGAAAATAAACAGTGATGTGTTGTTTGTGATCGCAGATTCTTTGGTAGTATTCTTTGGTTTCCTCGCAAGTAAATAACGTTTCGAGTTATTGTCTTTCTGTAATGTACAAGTCAATTTACCGGTCACAAGTAATTTTTCTTACACGACAGTTTCCACGCATTCAGATAAAAAGTACATTCTTTCCCGAATTGAATGTTAACTGTGATCCAACTTAACCCCCCGCGCTCGGAGCTATTTTAATTCCAAAACCTAACATTTCTTCCGACCTAGAATATTTCCATTCTATACGATTTCTTTCATTTTATAGATGTGAAAGTGATATAATACCTCATGGAATACTGAAATGTTTAGTAATCCATTGAATACAAAAAAATGTAATACTGTGAACAATAATTTGAATAATGGTATAACAATTTTGAGTAGCGCATCAGAGTGGTCAATCGAGTGCTGAGGATCAATTATCAAAATACAAATGCTCCAATTCCCAGAGCAGCAGCGGACAGGGATTGAATTAGAAGAGCTAACCCAGTTGTTGGCTATCATGAAGACACAAAGAGTTAAATCGAATAAATCGATGCTTATCGCCGACTTATCAGGGGCATTTGGCTCGTGATAAAAATGGCGGGAGCCCTGAGAACGCGAGCGGGGGTCTCCGATCGTCGAGAGAATCCTCAGCGAAACGGTTCCCGCGAGGAAGCACTTGCCCTGATTTTCGTACGGAGGATCGCATACATCGGTGCAGCAGGCTCGTGATCACGACCTCCGCGATCGGAAGAGCTTAATCATGCGGCAAACGTGTACCGTGGTGGCGTATACGGCGTACACTATACCCTGAGATGTACAGTAGTGCTCACTTAAATTTGCAAAGTTTGGGATCCGGAAATAAAATTCTAACGTTAAAGGGTAGCATTTCTCTTCGAGTAATAGACTCGGGGACATATCGACAAACTAAAAGATATAGCAAACGGAAGCGAGACAGATACAGTCCGTCGTACCATTTTTATATTACACCGAAAATTTAAAACATTCACAGTGGAGAACAGTATTTGCAAAGAAAACGTGTGTCATGTATTTTTGCTTGGGAAACGTGTTTAATTCGGAAAAAATGAAAATAACTTTTTCCCAGCAATTCCAGTAAATTGCCCTGATCTGTCGTACCATTTTTGTATTACACCGAAAATTTAAAACATTCATAGTGAAGAACAGTGTTTGCATATAAATTCACTTCTAATTTTCATAAAATGTGTGTCATGTATTTTTACTTGGGGAACGTGATTAATTCGGAAAAAATGAAAATAACTTTTTCCCAGCAATTCCAGTAAATTCCCCTGATCTGTCGTACCATTTTTGTATTACACCGAAAATTTAAAACATTCATAGTGAAGAACAGTGTTTGCATATAAATTCACTTCTAATTTTCATAAAATGTGTGTCATGTATTTTTGCTTGGGAAACGTGTTTAATTCGGAAAAAATGAAAATAACTTTTTCCCAGCAATTCCAGTAAATTCCCCTGATCTGTCGTACCATTTTTGTATTACACCGAAAATTTAAAACATTCATAGTAAAGAACAGTATTTGCACATAAATTTACTTCTAATTTTCATAAAATGTGTGTCATGTATTTTTGCTTGGGAAACGTGTTTAATTCGGAAAAAATGAAAATAACTATTTCAATTCCAGTAAATTCCGCTGATCTGGCGACAAATTTGAGCGAGCACCGTAGTACTGGCTCGATTCCGCCGCGCGGAATAAGCTATCCGGGCAGCAGCCGCGTAATTCCTGGCGAGCGCGATTAACCAGCGTTCCACTTCTATTTAGCAACAGGAATGTAATCGTGCGTAGATCGTTGAACGCACGGAATTACGCGCGGATTCTGTAGCCGTGAAAATTTCACGTAGCTTCGCGGCGGCGCGGCTGCCGCGCGGCGCGTTCGTTAGGGAACGCGGTAATTAACTTCGCCTCGCGGCGAAGACAGGAATTCGTGCTTCTGTGCGCGGCGCCGGTACAATTTTCGCGATAACATCCTGCTAACTGTATCTCTCGGAGGACAAGCCGTGAATCAAAGGACCGGCGTGCACTCCGTTATCGTTGCGTAACGAGGCTCGAACCAGGCCTACGATGAACCGCGAACCATTATCGGGCTTGCGCGGAGCGCAATTTGTTGAAATAATTCGAGCGCGTCGGGCTGTATTAATTTCAGATACCTCTCGGGGAGGGGCGCCGGCCGGTAATTTTCAAATTACAAGCTGCCCCGGCCGCGGAGTTACGGGCTCCGGCCTTCGGGTACACCAGACCATTCAGACATTGTCTAAATAATAGCCTAATGGATAAGGTATTCCGGCAGGCGGGTACGCGCCGCGCCGGACGAGCTTCGCTTCCAAGACTTGCACCTTGTGGTTGGGCTCCTCGCAACGACAGTCTATATACCCTTACGACTAGCTTCATTCCCCTTTAAAGTGTTTTAGAGGTACTAGAAGTGGGTGCTCGGCCGTTTTCTCCGGCAAACTGCTGCACCGTCTCCGGTTCCCGTGGCCGAGCTACACCGGCCGGGAACGGCCGTTGCTAACCCGGTTCTTGAAGATTCATCCCGCGTGTCTCGTGCCGACGTGCCGGCTCTTATGGTTCCTGGTAACGATCTTTTCCGATAGCTACACGATTTAAACGCGAACTGCACGTGCATACATGACCGCTCTAAAGCGATCTTGTACCTGCATAATTTTCTGAACGTATTTACGCAATGCAACCCAGAACGTCGGTCCGCCGGAAGTCTGCATCGGGAACAGAAAAACTGGCGCGGACGAATTTGTTTTGCAATTGTGTACCGTACACGGCCGTGGTCCTCTTGATATCCATTAGGGTGGTCTTTAGCTGTAGCGATCAACAATTTTTTTGGTCTTTTAACTTGCGACACTTCGAAAATGATAAGTGCTTATAGAAACTATTTGACAACGGGAATCTCGTGCGAAATGAATAAGGATGACACGTATTTTATTTTATCAGCCATCATCTGTGTTAAAAAGGCCGGCCTTATTGATTTCGCCCGAGATTCCCGTTGTCAAATAGTTTCTATAAGCACTTATCATTTTCTTAAGTGTCACAAGTTAACTATTTTCCCGTAAACTACCTCTCCTATAAATTTCATCAGAATCTATTTGTATACACTTTTCGCAATAACGCATATCATTATTCGCAACCAACTGTGAAAATTTAGGAATGTAACACTGGAAAAAATTCGAATAATAATAAGAACCACCAAAAGGAGAACCACCATTCATAATGTTTCTTCCATTCTGACCTTGTATGACCTTGAAGGTCATTGTGTCTTACACTCACACTCTGTGTCTTGACACCCGCGATCATACGATATAAATACATAGCATTCCATATCAAAAATTGAAGTTCGCCTTTTGCATTTCTGAAAAAAGTAGTGCAAACACCAGTAATTTCGTCTCTGCACCGTTTAACGAGAGAAAAAGACCGTTTGGCGCGGCGAATGAGTCTCGGCGTATACCGAAAATGGTGCACGCGGCAGGGAACGTGTTAATTACATTCGACGATGATGAACAAGAAGTTTTCAATCCGGTAGACCGCGGTAGACTAGAAACTGTAACAGCTATTTTCCAGGAACGATCGAGCGCGGCAAAAAGCGTATTGCGGCGTCGATTGTCGCGATACGCGGAAAGAAGTTGAGTCGTTCGTCTTCGATCGCGTTCGCGGTGGTCTGTTGCGCGAAATGGCGATCGACGATCCGTCAACGAGTAATTTTCATACCGCATCGAGGTTGCTTTCACGGAGTGAAAAACTTCGTTAGCTAAAAAAGAAAAGTTCCCGTGCGCGGACGGGGTTCGTTCACCCACCCGGGGACCTTGAGGCGCGCCGAACGGGCTCGACCTTGAGATGAAAACTGTCCGGGTTCGTTTTGGCGATAATTCTCGTCAGCGTTCGCTCGGTCCTGCGAAAACGATTGTCGCGTACCGGGTTAACCGAGCGCGAAAGACCGTCGTAAAATAAATGTCAAGTCTAACGCAATTACTTTGGCCCCTCGTTGCCGTGCGGGCCGTTGTCGTCACGAGGAGCCGCGGCAACGGCGTCGGTCATTAATTCTGCTAATTTGTGGCGCAACTGAATGGGAATCTGGAAGCGTTATCTCCGGCGTGTCAGCGTCGCCCTTGGTCGTTCCGAAGGAGCGTGACACGACGGAGATCCGTAACGAAACGCGCGTCGCGACGTATCCCGCCTTCTTGAAAAACGCGGAGCATGAAATGTTTTAGACGTTTCCATCGACCATTACCGCGCGCGCAGTGGCTCGTTACAGTTCGACTTGGATATCGGTTCACGGAGTTCCCCTGTCGAGCAAGTGTCAAGCGGTAAATAATAAACAGCTAATTTGCGCCAGGCATCTGACGCGCGGCCATTAACTCGCCTGCTTACGGTATCCGAGCCAGAAATCGCCGGGGCAGTGCCCGATAATCATCAGCAATGTTATCTAACGAAGGATCGGGGGAGCGTGTCCTGTCCGATACGCCGCGCCGCGCCGGCCCGCTAAATTAGTTCTGGGAACGCGATTACCCGCGAACGATGCAAATTGAAGGAACGTCAACGTTCGTTCGGTCGCCCGGCACACGGTTTTCGCCAGATAATCGCGATCCGTGCGCCCCGCTCAATCGCCGCCACTTGAAGCACCATTAAACAATTACGATAAGAAGGTATACGTGCCGCGCGGTGCCAATAATTCTCTCGAACGTTCGCCAGCGCAGCGCGGCGCGGCGCGGCGCGGCGCGGCGCGGTGGCGCGAGAGCGGAACCTTGGCCCTCGGTGTCACGAGGTGAGACGCATCGACGGGTTAAAAGGAAACGAGGCGAGCATCAATCTTCCAGCTTTTAATAACCTAATACGGTCGGCTGGTAGCTAGGATACCGGGCGCAGCATCCATCCACTCATCGCCCCGGTCCCGGCCCCGGCCCCGGCCCCGGCCCCGAAAACCATCCCGAAGAAACCACCTACGGCTGGTTCGCCCCGCTGGTAAAGACACGCACCAGAACAAATTGGGATCAGCCGGTTGTTTGACAAATTTCGTCTAGCGCCGCGGGAGAGTGCCTTCTAATATCCTGCCGGCTGGTTCTTCCTTGTTCTACCTTCTTCTCCTCCTTCTTCGTTGGCCCCCTCTTTCACCTCTTCCTTCGGGTCGTTCTTCGAGAGCAGTTGGTCCGCCGCCGGCCATCCTTGTGGTATTCGTTGCACGAACACTCGCCTCCCGCGGCACGACCGCTTCTTTCTCTCTTTCTCTCTTTCTCTTTCTCTCCCCCTTGGTCTATGAACAAGTCCAAGGGGAGCGTGTGTATGTGCGCGCGCGGCCATGTACCTCACCGCGAACGTTCGTACTGAAGCGTGCAGCGCACACTACCGCGATAGGTGGTAGGACGGGGAGGATGAGGCCTTCCTCCGTTGAAGAAGGTACCGCTATCGACCTCCGACCTCTTCAGCCGAGCGAACGAGGCCTCCTTCCACTGGCACCGGTAATTTTGCCTTCGGTCCCGGCTTCCTGGTGCTACTCGGATCTAGATCATCGAAAATCCGAGAGGGGCGCCGCTCCGCTCTCGTGATCCCGGCACCCCGGTAGGCCCGTGAAATCGACGAAAGCCTAACCACGATCCCGATTGGCCGACGATCTCGCGTGCAGATTATTTGTTTTCCGAGTTTTCTTGCCATTCTTCGCGAAAAATTCCGCCTCGGTCCACTCGGGATCAAGATTAGTCCCTCGCGTTCCGACTTCGAGCGAAAACTTGGGCAATTCCTATCCCTCGGTGTAAACTAGTGATACACAGACAGCGGATCTTTCTGGAAAATAAACATTTTCTACCTGAATTGCAGCAAATAGGAGTGGGATAGAAATCTTTCTATTTCTATAATTTTTGAAAGTCTATGACCCGTGGCTGAGGATATTTTTAATAGATCCTTCAACGTCACGCTTGCTTCTTATAATACGAGGCCTTTTAGGAATATTAATAAAAATATTGTTTTCTATATTCTTAGATTCAACCCGTATTAAACTCTTAAAGCATCATTAAATTCTGCTACTGACTTCTCACGAGCTATATGTGGACGCTTAAGGAGCGAAATGAAATTATGAAATGAACATGATTCACTTGATGTGTTCATGTGTTGTATCCGTTTCGGATGAATAACCGTTAATAAGTAGAACGTATTCATAAACAACAATGGGTTGCGGATAACGAACCAAACCGGCCAATTATACGCAATCATGCTCAATCGACTATCTCTTTGCGGGCAGGTTGCAACGACGGTTTCCTGCGAGCAGTTGCGCTGCAAGTTCTGCTGCGGATCTGCTAAAAATGCAGCCACGTCGAGCAGAGCTTTCCCCTGGGGACAGAGGGATCTGCGTAGCATATCGTGGAAGATTATGAATGGACGGCTACCTGGAAAACGGAAACGGAACACGGTCAGGTGGAGAACGAGGAGCGCTCTTCTGCTGGACTTTTCCCCGTGGGAATGGCGCATTTGCAAACTAGCATGCAGCAGGAGCACTCGCATTCCGCGGTAAATAGCAAGCGAGAAGGGCCCCGGCGCAACAAAAACGTCGGACGTTAGGCGAATTCGAGATGAGAAACCGTTCCTTAGGAGAGAATTATTCAAATTGCCGATGAACCCGAACAGTATTCCGCGGCGGTGCACTGTAACAAGTACGTAGAACCGAGATGGCGGCAGAACAACTGGTAGCAAAGAGGTGCAGGAAATAATGTCGTGGGACCGTTTTCGAGCACGATCGTCATTTCCACCGGAACGTCGTTTAACCGATCGCGCGACGTTTATTTGGGTCAAGATCTGTTGCACGTGAAGATGCCACGCGAAATGACAAATAACGGGGAATCTCCGTTTGTTCAGCCTTATTCATACCTTTCGTTATAGGATAGCACCTTACGCTTGCGATATACAGCGATTTCTCTATATATGTCGCCAAGGCCTGGATGATAAACGTCGCGGAATTATCCCCACTACCGCGGGGTATACCCCGTGAGGGGCCACCAAGCTCGAGAGGCCTCGGACGCTGAGGAATGTAAACATAACACAGGTCGGGTATGTCTCCTGCACGATATACGACACTGGCAAGACCCGTGTTGTTGACATACATCGAGAATAAACTGCATTAGCCGTTTACGTTGTTTTTAGCGCTTCAAAATTGTAACTCCTCTTCTGAGTCGCTCATATTCGTCGTTGTGAACGCCTACACCGTGACTAGATAACTGAAACCATGCGAATATCGCAACTCCAAAGAAAGTTATTTTGAGTAGTTTTCATTGATGCTTTCTTCATTAGTATCGAAGCTCCAATGTAAACTAGATCTAATTCCACCCTTAACCCTTTTCGGTCCTCTGTCGAGCCAGACTGGACATTCACTTTTGCAGCAATAATATTAACTTATTTGACTGATTTACTGTACAGTCATCGATAACACCACAATTTACTAGTTGTTGCAAATCGAAAATACCGTGGTTAAATAATGTCAGATAACTAGGAAACATTTTAACACACAAATTGTTTTACAAATGTAATAGTTTTCGCGTAATCGTGGTCCAGAGTCAACTTGTTACTTTCGGCTTCCGGTTTCCCTTAGCTAGTAGCGTCACGATCCATACTGTAGCTTCGTGACGTCGCTCAGGTTTCGACTATAGCTTTTCCCCCACTATCTTGTCTACAAGGTTCTGCGTAGCATCTTCTCGTGGACGAATGATACGTCCCGCGAAAGATGTATAACGCCGAGCAGCTCGGCAGAGAACGCGTGCGCAACGCTCGCCTCGGATTAGCCTGATGACTAATCCTCGATACCACGAGCCTCGGGACAAGGGTAACCGCTTTCGAGCAATACCGAAATAACGGTTATCGGCGGAAAGGCAAATTAACCTCGCCGCCTCCGGCTCCGCTACCGTGGTAAAAATCGCAAATCACAATGGTCGATCCTCCGAGCCTCTAAGCGGCCATTTAATTCGAGTCCGCGGTCTCGCTGTATAATTCTGATCGCCGATACCCTTCCTCTTTCGCGAACAAAGAGATTCTCGGCTCTTGTGTAAACGACCTGCGCGTTCTATTCTTTTCCCGTAATCTGCCGCGGCGGTTATCATAAGCAGGACATCGCCCTCCTGTGATTTCTCTATTAATTCTAGCACTCCCAGGGGGGGGGGGGCTCCTTGAACCCATAGGTTGGAAAACTTTAAATTAGGACTATTTTTCTTGGGTGAAAAATTCTCAAACAATTATTCATTGTCGTTTGTACATTTAAGTTTAATGAAAAATTACAGTGCATAGATAGAAAACACCAGACTACGCGTCGCGGCATAAGTACACTTAAATATTACAAAACTGTTTTTTTTTTAATTTTTTTAGAAGAAACGAGTAAAGAAGAGTATGGGTTTGAGGAGCCCCCACCCCCACCCCCGAATCTTTTTTTCTTCCACATTTTATCTCTGTAGATTTGAGGATTAACCCTTAGCACTCGAGTGGTGACTCTGAAGCACCACTAGAAATTGTTGCGGCATTATTTCAAGGAAATTACAAAAAATATTACAAAATATTTGTTACATTACAAAATTTGTATTTAATAGATTACTAAACATTTAAATATTATATGCGGAAATCGAATTAGTTTCGTATGAATCAAATGAAAATATTCTAAGATGGAAGAAAAATTTAGTTTTAGAATGAAAATAGCGCCGAGTGCAAAGGGTTAATTATGACAAAGCGTTGTATTCCCAGCTGTCGAGTACAATACTTTTTGTAAAAAGATCTTTGAGGTTTTGAAATCTGCTTAAAATGTGAATATCCGAGTCCGAATCAGCTTGAACCCTGTGTCTATATATTCTGAATCTACTCTAATAACATTATCGGAATACGAGTTTACTTATACGTACAGTCACTCGTAATGATCTTCGGATATTGTTAAACGATAATTTTTTAAATATTGGACCATACGATTCGAATTTGTTTGAGAAGCTAGATTAGTTTACTACACGACGTGAAAAAGACATCTTGAAAAGATCGCAGAAAAACTACAGAAAGTTGTTTTCTTATAACTTTTTTATGCGAGCCTATATTTTTAATGGTAAAATGGCGTATGTAACGACTGTGCAGTCAAAACTTGGTTACTTGCAAGCAATCCTAGCTGTCGTCGTAAATACTCTGTTACAGATTACAACTCCGCCGCCTCGAAGATCATTTCATATCGACTTGCATCTGTAAGCCATTCAATTAGGGAAGTAATAAAGTTACCGTTATCGATAAACAATCACTCGTGATTCATGCACCTGACACGTTGACAAGTAACCACTCGTAAAACGAGCCGCAATTAATTACCGGCGATTCGTGCAGCTACAGTTCTCGACCTCCGAGAAAGTGTTTCCGATTCACGAGTCGATTTCAATTAAAAAAGTAATTTGCCGTCGCGTGACGTTCAAACGGGGACGCTTAAGCTGTTATTTTTAATTGAAACAGTCGGTACACACCGGTCGGCCCGAAGAAACCAGTTGTCGGCGCGTCGTGACGACGAGGACGACGACGACAACGACGACGGTCGGCACACAGTCGTAAAAATGTTATCGTCGTTCCGGACAACCGAAATACTGAAATTAATAATCGCGGTTGTAAACAGTAATTAAGAGAGCATTTAACGAGCGTGTCCCCAGTTAAGCAGGTACCCGACCAGGGGAGCTAAATACGATCGAATTAGTGTCCGCCGGGTTCGGTATTTATTTCCGGTGATACGGATGCCAGTGACCGTTCGTGTGGCCCCGGAGGCGCTCGGATTCCCAGGCGACCGGCCCCGAAAGAAAGAAACGGCTCCCAATCTCGTCCGGAAAGTGATCATTGCTGCTTCAAGTCGCACGATTAAGGACGCCATTCCCGGGGCCCAGTCGCGCGGGAAAGAAGCTTGAAAATGGGGCCCGGTCGGGTGTCATCGTTACCGTCCGGAGAAGATTAAATCGGCCAATCGAGGGAGCGAGATAGACCGCGTTCAAGGGGGGGGGGCGAAAGAGGGGGAAGAGGGTGGCAGGGATCTCTCTAGGGCCCAGCCGATAAAAGCGTCCTCTGCCGAACGTTACTTTGTCCTCGCGCGGCCGTGGCATGGCGTGGCTTGGCGGGACGGAGGGGCCCCGAAGAAAGGATATAAAAGAGAGAACGATAGAAGGCTCAGCGAGGGAAAGAGACGTCCATTCGTTTTAATCGCTAATCGCCAATTACCTGGACCGTCCCGCGCCCGAAACCCCCAGAAGCATTTTAACGAGCCGCCGTGTCGCCCGGCCCGGAATTTCACTTCTGCCCGGTCGGCTTCCAAGCGTTCTACGAGCCAGGGGCCAAACGCCGTTCACGGTATCTCCTTCCTCTTTCCCTTTTACCGCTTCAGAAACCACCGCACCGCGCGCGCTATCTCTTCTTCTTTTATGTAGAATTGTCGGGCGTGTGTGCGTGCGCGCGCCCGTACCAATTAGCGCATACTTGGGGCCCCTCGGTGTTCGGGTGCCCGACGGGGCCCAGTCGGTGCCCCGGCGGTCGCTTTCGGTGGCCACCGAAACCGCGTCTACGGAATGGGACGAATCGCTCCAAGGCCGTCTTTTCACGTTTTATTTCGACATCGCTCCCCTTCAGCCCGTTCGCCCGGGCTGAACTTCTTCTGCGCTCTCGCTCGCCTGTCATAGGCGTGGAGAATGAATCGGCTTTTCAATGGATCTTATAATCGATTGGCTATCCCACCGCGGATAAGAGGATGGACTTTATTCGGTATCGCATCGAAGATCGCACGGACCGTTCGTGCCACCACGGAGAAAGGAATTAGCCAGGGCTCGCCGGTCGAAGGCTTTTCGAGGATACAGTGTTGCAATTTAAGCTCCGAGCGATTTAGATCCGTTTAAATGGGAGCTTACGACGAGAGGCGGGATGCTGCTTCGACGATGTTACGATATTAGAACAACCTTCAAGGAAAAAGGATTAATTGATTTGCAAGACTTTCAGTTCCACAGAAACGCTAGACTGTGAAACTCCAAAAAGTTGTTAACACATTGTTGACCGGCAATTTTACGCAGATGCTATCTCGCGTTCATCGCCAGCTATTATTTCGTAATTGAATGTGGAAGTAAAACAATCTAAATAAACTTCAATAAACTCCATTTATAGATAATGCATTGAAATGAAACTTTGGACATATCTTTTATATAACTTTTTTGGTTTGGGCATGAAAACACGAGTTAACTTGTGACCGGTCAACAATGTGTTAACACGTTGACTGCCATGTCACCCAAATGTGGGTGACGGAATTATTTGTCCAGGTTTTAAAATGAATTTTTACGTTAATATATTCATTCTACCAAATTTGGTTAGGATCTGTAAAATGCAAGAAGGTTGGGTGTCTACTCAATATCATACATTTGATTTTTCAATTTTTATTTCATTAACACTAGAACGACCGGAGCAGTCAAAATGACTGCTTCCTAATTTTTTCTTTTACAATTACTGAAATTGTAAAAATGTTTTCATCGGAAATTTTTTAATGAACCTCTTCATTGAAGCACATATTGCAATAAAAGTTGTATGAAGTCTGAATGGTCACAGTCTTGTCACTGTTACAAAGCAATATACGTCAGTCGCATTTATTGCCCGGTCGTTCTAGTGTTAAATAACGTACTTTGATTTCTTAGAATTTTTGAGGTTTCTAGTCTGGCAGTCAAAGTGTTAATGCTCGGTGTAATTTGTTTACGTTAGAGCGATATCCGTGCTAACTCTTCACTCATTTGATTTCCTAATTCCTCAAAGTATTAGGCATTGCGCTCATGCGATTACGTCCGTCGCTTCAACGCTCGTGTGACCTCGTCCTTAACGAAGGGAAGATAATTGCATTTGTCTTGAGCATCTGCAGTCTAGCAACAAGTCTCAGCTTTCGAGTGTACGAGTGAGATCCATTAATTGAATTTGTACTATTTTAACTTTAGTTGAATGGTTTTAGAATGCCTTGATGAATTCATGTTTTCGTAGAAGTATTAGGTCGTCCCATAAGTTCGTGCCGTGGATATGTTTATATTATTCACCATTGAAAAGTATTTTAATGAAAAACCTCAGAAATTTTATAATGACGGTATGGTGTCTTTGCCAAAAATATCAGAAGAGGTTGTGGAATGAAAGGGTGATTACATATTTTATTTTTAGAATTTAAATGGTACAAGAGTAAACGGCACGAACTTATGGAACGACCTAATAGTTTTACATAATGGAGCAACAATCGTATTATTTATGGAAAGCCTCGAGTTGTTAGAAGAAATTTATACGAAAAATTGGACACTTCGAGTCATGCATTAGAGGGTTAATAGTCATGGAAATGTTACATTGAAAATACTAAATTAAGAGATGAATAAACAATTTCTGGATCATCTATTTTACATATTTAAGTTTGTAAACCACAGCTTCGATTCGGATTAGGTTCCAGTACCCAGAAGAATACATCCATTGGTCGGGGTAACGCGTTCACCGTGTACGAACAATGAGCTTCCTTTCGGCTATGGAAGCGATTATCCTAACCTTCTCAAGAAACAATGGATTACCGTGCTTCCTTTCCAATGAAAATTCGTGAACACCGATAGTGAATAGGTCCTCGAGAATGCTGGGACGAGAACGGCTTTCCTTCGGATTTTCGTAACGGTTCTAGCAGCCTGTTTCGCGCCGTAGGATTAAGTATACAGCACCATGGGAGCTAAGTAATAACCAGCAATAGAATCAGAAACGCCGTGGAGTTGCGCATGGTGGATGGGATATACGTGACTGAACGTCGATGATTTTTATCCGTGTATCGATGACGGGATATCTATAGATACGGAAACGAGGTGTTGCGGGTGCGAGAGCCATCGTCTCGGCAACTTAAATGCCTCGGAACTTGTGGCCGATAATATTCGAGGGAAACGTAAGTACGATGATAGAAACGAACGACTATGAAAAAATGATACAAACACGACACCCCCTAATTGAAATCAAATCTGTCCACGTGTGAATTCACGTTGCTCGCAGTTCGATCGTCACGCGATACCTGACAATTTCCCTCCGTTGATCAGTTTTTCACAGAAAACTCGTCAAAATTCCTCGTACCGGAAGTCGCCAGCAACGCCATCGCGTTTCTCGGTCACCTATTCCGCGCCGCCGATAATCCGGAAACTCGTCGACCGGCAAGATGTCCTGCTTCGGTGGTCACGACGAGCAAATCTACATGGTCGAGATGCTGGTGGACAAGCTGACGCTGACAAAAGAGAAGATGAAGGACATCGGCGAATTCCCTATAGCGATAAAGATCAAATTCTTGAAGTTCCCGGTGTTCGAAATCACCCGGCACGATTTCTACTCGTACAAACCACCGCCGCCCGAGGACGAAGGCTGCACTTGGCATTTCATGATAGGGAGGAGCTGCATGTTCGTTATGCAGCCGAAGGAGCTGGTACGGGAACTGCAGTCGACTATGGTGAAGGTCGGCGTTTTCCGGGTCGGAGACACTTATCCGACAGCGGAGACCGAGATAACCTTGCCCGGTTGTCTTTGCGATCAAGTCGCGATGAGTCAGAACGATCCGGAGAATCTGCCGAAGCCGTTCGTGGTCAAGGGCAAGTACAACTTGATCGATCCCGGCGACAACGACTCGGGAACGCTGCAGATGGAGCTCAAGTTACTCTGCTTCGGAAGGTCGTTCATGACCCACTACGAACTTCATCCGCAGTTCTTCGCGTTCCGGAATCAGGAGAATGAGCGAGAATTTTGCGTGAGAAGACTGGTACCGCCGAGTTACCATCCGGAAGGACTCGATAAAGACGCCTCGCAGTTCCCCGACAGAACCACGTTGAACGAGCTGAAGGGAATCGATCCTAACGCGCAACGTAAAAAGGGGAAAGGAAAGAAAAAAGGCAAAAAGGGTAAAAAGTGAAATGTAATATTCGGACATCCGTTATAGAGCCTGTCTTAAGTTGTCCCCGGATCGTCGCTATGGTAACCGTGCGCGATACATTTCACGGAAAATTAATCAACTCGACGTGTCGGCACGGATAGGTTAATTTTTATCGGTCGTAAATCGACCACAAAATTAATGGCGTGTTACAGCCAGTGATATTTCTGAAAATATTCGCGGGTTCACGATTCTTCTCCAAATTCCTGTGTAACGTCAAGAATGTCTAGGGCATCGAGATCGAAACGAAGAACACCGGCTCGGGACGATGAGCAGTTGTACATGCTCGAGGTGTTCATCGACAAAGTGAAATTCAATCCGGAACGAGCCGACGCGAACGTTCAGAATTTAACAATTTTCGTGAAGTTCTCCGATCTGCCGGAGTACGAGCTAAGTATCCTTAAAAATCTACGGGACGATCGTACGGAAAATCGTGAACTCTCCGAAAATTCGAACGTTTTCAAATCTGGCAAATCGTGCCTTTTCGCAAAGTCGCCGAGCAGCCTGATCAGAGCCATAAGATTTGCTCCGCTGCGTCTGGAAGTGTACCACAAGGAGTCCTCCGAACGAAAAGGAAACCGAGATCTCGTGGGCACGGTGAAGGTTACATTACCTTCGTGCATGTGCACCTACGTGTCGAACGTCCGAAAAGAAACTGACGGACTATCGACGCCTTGTGTGGCAAAGAGCGACTTCGATTTGATCGATCCAGGGGGCCAAGTAACCGGTACCGTGTGCGTTGTTCTCAGGTTATCCTGTTTCGGGAGTTCTATCGTGAAGCATTTCTTGCTGAACGGGAAGACTTTCATGCTAGAAGATTCACCGATTCAAAAATTTCTGTGTCCCCATCTCGCTCCGACCGAGGACAAAAAGGACACCGCCGAGCCGTCGTTGAGACGTCCAGACTCTCCGCCGCGCATTTCGATGGACGATCCCGGTTTTGTGGATCTGACCACCGCCGAGAAGCTGAACGATCCTAAGTTCCGAGAATTAGTGTACAGAGCGTACCCAGATGAGCCTACTTGCCACTGTCAGCCGACTGATCGATCGACGCATCCGATGGAATGCCGTTCCGGCTGCACGCGTCCTTGCTGCATGAAGTTGAGGAATCCCGAACTGTTGCTCGCGCATCAGCCAAAACCCGTCGACGACTCTTTGTCGAATACTTATTGTGTCAATGATTATCTAACCCCGAAGGAAGACAGGCAGGACTGCGTTACCACGAGGCTCAGAGGCGGCGGAGACATTGAGCAAATTTACCTAGGTCCCACGTCCCAGTACAAATGGCCCGACTACGACACCGACTACACCTGGTACGAGGACAAGAACGCGAGGACGATTCGTTTGGAAGGCGGTGGAGAGAACGACATGTCGAGCTGCGGCTGTTCCGGTGGAACGGTGCCGGTCAGACCTTCCCAGTCCAAGCAACAGAGCGTGCAAGCTGCGTTCGACGCCTGCAAGCCTCGAATAACATCGACAGGTCCGAGAGCCGCCTGCGCTTGTGCCGGCAAAGACACGCAAATGTGGCACACGGGCGTTGCAAAATGCTCGAAGCAACCGTGTCTAGGGATCGATTGTCTGATTCGGGCTTTCAAGGAGACTCAGGAGTTCGTCGATTCTATCGGCAAGGTGCCAGGCCTGGCGGGACTCGGTCTAATGGACCCATCGGAGAGTCCTTACTTTGGTAGAGACGTAGATAAAGACTACGTGCCGAAAGAACCACCGCCGAAATACAAGAAGAAAGAACAAACTACGTCGCAACAAACGTTGCCGCAATCTTCTTGCACGGCACCGTGTAACAGACCGGCGCTCATGGCGTCGGACGATCGTCCACCGGTGCTTTACACGCCTTCTGCCCCATTAGGAGCCGTTATGGTGCCACCCCGATTAGGAATCGTACGAGAAGCTATACCCGTTCTACCGGACGTCGCGCCGGTAGCCCTCGGAAAGAAGAGAAGGGACGAGAAGAAGGGCGACGACAAGGACAAAACTCGTGATAGAGACGGCGACATGTCGATCGTCGGGATAATGGATCTGCAGAATGGCCCTTGCGGCGAGCCCATGTGCAAATCCCGGCGAAAAACGACCATCGATGCCGTCGACGGTGCGCTGAGCCCCGCTGTTACGTCGTCGAAGTCAAAAGCGGGTCGGAAAATGCCAAGCGCGAAGAAACGTCGAGGCGGAAAAGGTGGAAAGTTTGGAGGCGGTAAAGGACGTATCAGAACCACTGTGCGTCAAAAAGGAGGCGCTGGAGGAGATTTTGACGGTGGATTCGACCAGGGTAAGGTGGTGAGACCCAGCAAGAAAATAATGCGGTACGTCTATTTTGTTGGCGATTACTATCCGGGTATCAACTACGGGCACCGGGACTGCATAGACATTCGCATGAGGGTGCCGGCTAATATGGGCTGGCTGTGGAACACCTTGTCCACGCCGGGAAATCTGAAGCCGCGTATCGGTTGGAGACCAGGTGCTATAGGCCGGAATCTGTACGCGATGCTTCAAGAGGCGAAGGAGGAGTCCTACACCCCGGAGGAATCGATGTCCGCGACCACCACGAGATCGGCCGATCGTGGAAAAGGTGGTCGCGGAGGAAAGGGCGGCGGTGATCGCGGAAGAACAATGGTTGGAAGAGGAAGACCGGGATTAGAACGCACAAAAGGAGGCGCGGTACGTCTAGGAAGATCGGCAACGTTGGACCGAAATCGTGGTAAATCGGCGACGAGTGCACGACAGAGATCTCCGAGGAGGACCGGTGGAAGAGCCTCTGCATCTATGAAAGGAGCACAGTCGGCGCTGGAGGACGAGGAAGCGACCAAAGATCCACCGACTCTCCACATTCACAGAAAAGATGGCACTTATTACGTGACGATGTACCCCATTAGGCAAGAGCCACCGGACGAGGCGCACGTGTCCGAGCCCATGAAGCCGCTGCAATTTAAGATCGTGAAGAACAAAGACGAAGCCTCGATCGCGTCCAGCTCCACCGCGTCCGACATGGAAATCGAATTCTCTCCTCCCGCCGCGGTCACCAGGAGCCGCAAGAAGCCCGACGTGATTCACGTCGAGACACAGGTCCGTCAGCAGGAGATCCTGGACGAGATCAAGGCGGAAAGCGCGAAGAAGAAGGACAAAAGAAGCAGACGAGAAAAGAAGACGACGAAGCCGGACCCCGAGAAGAAGGAACCGGCCAAGGGAAAAGGAAAAGCTTGAGCAGTCCGATTGAACACGAGGAAGGCTTCTTATAAGGTAATAGAGAGCGATGAAAAATGTAGTACCGCTAGAGGTGTGCGAGAACCCGAAAATGTCGGTTACCCTGTAATTGGGACAGGCCGGAAGGGCATCGGATCGAAACTAATCGGGTTCTCGAAAAATTCGGGATTTTTTATCATATCGAGATTCGCGAGAATATTCAAGAATCCCAAAATTTGTATGCCTGAGCCATTTAAATATTTTATTTAATTTTGGGAGAGTGCACCTGTTTCCTTAACCCCTTGACATGCAGATAGACGTCTTGGATAGGTCATTTGTTTCTTATGCCAGAAAAATATTGTTTGATAATAACAGCAAATATTAGGAACTTGTCTATTATCATCCCTGGAACATATACAATTTAAATAAATGGTACCTCCGATCAATGGTACTTTTGAATTTCATTCGATTCGAATGTCAAGGCGTTAATCATTTTTAAACAATGACGAGTATATTCGATAAAAGCAGAGCAAGTGCAGTTGCTGTAAAATTGATTTAAATTATAGTAAAATATAGAAAATTTTTCTAGTTGGTTTATTTTGGAAAAACATATATTTTCATTGTCTAAAGATTCATTATTCTTGAATTGAGTGTTTAGATTAATTCACATACAAACAAAAAATAATCAACATTTGGAATTAGAAATATACCAAATATAATATTGTATACTCAATATATAAACATATTTGTATACTCAATAATCATATATTGGAAAAGAGACACTAGAAATTAAATATTCATTTTATTTTTGGAGAAGAGAATGATATCACTGTTTCTCGTGTTTTGCCTTCTGTTTGTTAATGTCTTGTGTTTTATCTAAATGTTACTTTTAACTGTTACTTACTCTTACTCGTCATTCCCTGAACAATTGTCATCTTTGTTCACTTAAGGATTAATATCATAGCACTCGTGCAAAAATGCCTGTACCTGAAGACTTCGGCCCTTATTTTCGTCGCCATTTTGTAAATTCCTTTGTATGTCCTCCTTTCTCACGAAAACTACGGTTTTCCTTGTCTTATCCAACTTATTCCACAAGATCTTAATACAAGTAAATGCCCAGCATCTGAAATTACGAATACACGAAATTAACACCATTATTCGAAAACTCTGTGTTAAGCATTGTTGTAAAAAATCGTTTACGCTAACATTAACTTCAGACAAGCGGGGCACGGTATCAAAACCTCAGATAATCGTATAAAGACATCCATAGACCGCCGCAAATACTTCGTACATAATTCATGCATCATAAACAATGTAACGTATCGAAATAAATGTACTTATAGCTTTGCATGTTTTAAAATTATAGAAATTCAACATACCGAGGATCCACTGTGCAAGTGCTTTGAACATCCGAACAAACATCGCACATTCGATATATTCGATATATATTCGGACCTGTGCGTTCGATTTGATATCGAGTGCGACATCTTCAGGCGATCGTTGCGCATAGTGCTCCACATATTACCGACAGCAGTTAGACAGTACCGAGTCAGAGAAGAAACTTTTATTGAATCCGTTAATTTTCGAGTTTCCAACTTATAGGACCTTGGATACAACGTATTGCCTCCCCTTACATACAGCATTTCCATCGGATTACGTTCCAGTCAGCGATAATATTTCAAATGCCGACAAATCGTAAAAAAACGTTAGCAACGAAATCATTGTCGGTGATTTAAAGGTAAACTCATTCCCATAATTTTCTATGTTCCACTGGATAAAAGAAGAAATATAAACTTTATGTGGCCAGTCGAAAACGTTGTAAAACGCGCCAATGTTTAAACCATAGTGCTGTAGAAAACTATATCTGTTTCTGAAATACAATACACGAAAAAGTTATATAATCAGTTTTACTTTAATATTAAAGTTATTAGATAATTTACTTTAATATTACGTTATTAGATATTTTCATTAAAAATTTATATTTGAAAACTGGGATTTTAGTGTCCCAGGTATAGTGCTGCCCTCTAGTCTAATTTTTAGCCTGGACCAGAAACTGCATCATTAGCAGAAGATTCCAAACAATGCCAGAGTGGATGGTACTTCTTTCTATCTAGGCTCTGATCCAGCCTAAAAGATGATGCAGGTTCTAATACAGGCTAAAAAGATGATGCAGATTTTGGTCCAAGCTAAAAAGATGATGCAAGTTAGTGTTCAGGATTCCTCCGCTGAGTGGCGCCACATATAAAGTCCGGCAAAATCTGCAAACAGCGCCATTCCTCGTAGTGGCGAAACGCCCAAGCTTGTGGTCGATTAGTGTTCGGGATTCCTCCGCTGGGTCGCGCCACGTACAAGTTCCGACAAAATCTGCAAACAGCGCCATTCTACGTAGTGGCGAAACGCCCAAGCTTGTACCCGATTATTGTTCAGGATTCCTCCGCTGGGTGGCGCCACGTACAACTTCCGGGAAAATCTGCAAACAGCGCCATTACCTCGTAGTGGCAAAACACCCAAGCTTGTAGCCGCTTAGTTTTGGATTTTCACGGCCAGGTGGCGCTGGCGGCACCAATGTCGGCTACTCGGTCGGTAACGTTTGGCTAACAGTTTGAGCGTTTTGCCGCTATGGTCTAGTGGCGCTATTTTCAGATTTTCAGGAGCAGATGATTCCCGCCGCGTATTGCACTACTCCCTATGGGAATATCGGCAATAATCATTTGTTCTGTTCTTTAGGGGCTGAGGAGATGGAAATGAGAGTACTGACGCCTGGGACTTTAGTGTCCGGCTAAAAAGATGATGCAGGTTCTGTTCAAGGCTAAAAAGATGATGCAGAAAAGTGGGAACACTAAAACCCCGAGCGTGAGCACTCTCATTTCCTCTCTATTAATACTTAGCTTTCAAAATAAGAAATTTACGATTCACATATCTCGTCGCTGATGCAGTGCTTTTTCTTTTGTCTACAGTTCTGAATTACTGACCGTAACTAGCGTAAGACAATAAACGTGCACTGCACGACGACGAATTCTACAATTGGTGATCCCGACGTGATTTCGTCGTCGCGAGAAGAAGACACAGAAGAAAACTTTCCTATCGGCGAACGCGTGTCCGCCGGAAGGGTTGCCGCCGAAGGGACCTTTGTAGGACCTTTCTGGGATATGTCTCGGACATATCTGAGACGTGTGTAGGGCATACGGACGTTATTTGGACGTCCCTGGGGCGTACAGAAGGTCCGGTACGGACGTCCATGGGACGCCCGGGTGCTATCTGGGATTGTGCAGAATCATTTATAATAAAATATGCATATTTATTTGTGTATACTGCTTCAGCATACAATTCTTCGAAAACGGCAGTGACTTGTTGATTGCACTTTTCGTGTCTCCTTTCATTTTATCGCAAAATTTAGGGTAACATTTATTTATTCCTTTGCAATTGAGGAATTTCTTTGTTGCAGTCTTAGAGATCTTTCAACTCCTCTTTCATATTATTACATATTTTTCGAAAGACACAAAATATATGTACATTTTGTACAAAGTTTTATAAGAAGAATTATAGGGACTTGGAGTCGCTCTCGTTAATCTCCTCGCGTATTAGTTTCGCCAAAATGGACGTCGCCTGAGAACACAAAGAAGAGATTACACAAAACAGAATTTCGTTTAAAATTTGCTTCGCTAAACGATCGAAAACGAAATAAGAAATCGAGAAAACAAATTAAGGAACCTTGTCGATTTGTTCTGGAGTCGAAAAACTGAAAGCAAGTCTAAGATGTTGGTCAGGTTTCGAGGAATCACAATTGAAGGCGTGGCCGGGAATGACGAATATCCCGTGCGAAACGCATTTCTTGATAGCTAACTCCGTTACATCTTCGATACCAGTTATTTTTAACCAAACGAACATTCCAGCGTCGGGCACATTCCACTCAGCTAATCCTGCAAATTCATTTTTTAGTGTGAGTAAAAATAAATGACCGTGAACACTGTTATTTGCGGAATTTTATTCATTGAAATGTAATAAAAGCAAAAATCAAATAAAAGTTTGCAGATTTTATTTAACCCTTGTACACTCTGCAAACATAATTTCGTGAAAGACTTTTGGTTGATGTTCGTTCACTACCGTTTTAAACTTTAGTTTGTCTAGCTACGATTTATTTATTCGTCTCGTATTTTAAAGAAATACTTGAATACATAGTTTTAACATTATGCTGTCTTTATATGTAAAACATTTTATAGCTGGTAAAAAAATATAATTCGTCTATAATTAACACAGACTGAAATTGGAGTAACAATTACTACTAAAAAGAAACGACGATTGAAGGACAATTACCCGTAAGATTTTTTTGGAGCGAAGCCAACATAATATCTCGTCTTTCCCGATAAAATCTTTGGATACTATCGAAATGCTGTTGCCACTTCTCCATGTCCCATGTCTCCAACAATTTGTACAACAGCATCTGCAGAAATATTGTTAAAAATACCATTGTAAATCTTTGATAAATCCTTCATAAATCTTCAACCTTCAAACCTTATTCAATTTTAAGTTTCTCGAGTACAATCAAGATTAATGTATGGAATAAATTGGCGGTCGATGCGCTGAAATACCTGTGACAACGATGAAGCATGAAGACACGAAGACTCCATATGATAAACTAATTTTTTAATAAATTGCTTATGAGCTGAGACAACGCCAAGTCGCAGGCCAGAGCTGAGAACCTTGCTGAAGGAATCCAAACGTATCACGCGACCATCGGTGTCCAATTCGAAGAAGGTTGTAGGCTTTTCATCGCGAAAATGGAGGAAGTAATAAGGGTCGTCCTCAACGATGAGGAAGTCATACGTTTTAGCCAGCTCGTAAACCTCCCTTTTCCGAGAGTCGGACAGCATCGTTCCCGTAGGATTAGATCCCGTCGGATTGACATAGAGAATCTGAAACGAATCATTGTCTAAAATTCGTATAATTAACACGTTGAATGCCGTAGCGCAGGAATGGGCATTTTTGTCTCAATTGAGACAAGAGAGTCCCCACCATAGCACCCACTGTCCCCTTCCAGTAAGTGCAGTTACGTTGGTGGGAGAAGTAGGCGTTTGAGGGGCCCCTACCGTGCCCATCACTGACGTAGAGGCACAGGTGACCGACGCTATTGAATTAAAAACGATCGTCGGAAAATTCGTACCACTGAATTTCAATTTAATAATATTGAAATCGACTACTCGTGAAGACTTCATTATCAAGTAACTCACGATTGTTATTAATAACGCTGATAGTTTTATAAATGAAAGAGGTGAAACTACTGTGAAACGCATGTCATTCAACGCGTTAAATATTTGAAGAAAAGTACTGTTATATTATTTCCAACTTGTTACAAACATTAAGAAAATAAATGAACGCCTATGTGATTCCAATACCTTGAAATGAATGCAGACAATTTTTATTTTGCAAAAGAATCCTTTCAATTTCAAAAATTCTTGATTTTTCTGTGACAAGTTCCCGGGTTTTACCGTCTTTTAATTTTGCATGTTTACAAAAATTTCGAGCAATGGATTTATAGCAATTATAGCCGCTACTAGTTTGGAAAACTAACATTGTTAAATTAGTAACGACCACGCGCCACTTGAACATGTCTAAAGTCGTTACGAACCGGCGAGTTACACATAAACCTTGAAGCCACTGGAACGTTTTATCCCGTTTGTGATAGCAGAGCTATAAAATCCGCGATTAATTCAGTCCGACGTATATACTCGCACGTAAATCGTGGCGTGAATGATATTACCCCTATCGAGTCCATTAAAGCACATGATATTGATTTACGACCACTTGTTGTTACGTCAGATAAAAACAGACGAGATTATGCAGAGCGAGGTTGAGAATATTACCACTTATAATGTCATATTCGATCTAACAAAGTAGCAAAAACATAGAATTAATAATAGAATAATTTCCATACTACCGTAGAATGTACATACACGTACTTTCAATCGTAATCCTCACATGTAATTAAAATTATACTCGTCTCACTTCTCTCGTTATTTATGTTACATCTAGACTGTGGATTTTATGCATTCATGACACAAACAAGTAAGAAAAATGTATTACAGAAAATTACAAGAATTAATGAATCGTTAAAGATTTTGACTTAGCTGTTCTTTTGCAATTGATGTAGAAAATTTAGATTTTGCATGAAAATCCGCATTCTAGTCATATATCTATTAAGTTTAAATTATTCTAAATACCTTCGGCATTTTTTTCCCTTCTTGTAGTCTCTTCTTGCAAATTTTTGCAATTTCTTCAGGAATTATTCCATTCTGGTCTTGCGGGATTTCAAGAAACTCTGGTATCATGGGATACAGCTAAAAATAAAAACGAAAGATTTTGTGAAATCAAAATTTGTTGATAGTAATCGAAGAGTATTTGCAACTCCGAACTTTTAATACTAAATTTCCCATTCTTGAGAATTTGTCATGTTTAAACCCATACAATAATATAATTGGACTCAATTTTAAGGCTTGCACATCGGCAGATCTTGATGAAATTTTGGGGGAACGTGGTTCTTGCAAAAATATTAGACGCATATTCTTTTCAGTGGCCATCGTTTGCATTCAAGGGATGAAAACAGCCCTCAAAGTTTGTGATCCGTATTTGATCGCATATCTCGGGAACGATTGGAGCTAGAGGGATGGTTCAAATGGCAAAGTTGTGTATTTTTCTAGAATCGGAAATTTAGTGTTCAAATACTTTTTGAATCCACTGTAAGTATTCACCGCGTTCAGGATTCCAGAGTAAGTTGGTGCTTGAAGCATCACGGGATCTCCGACATCCAGCGTCATTTCAAAAACTATGGCGCACCCGTGCATCGAGCCGGATGTAAACATCACGTCCCAGTGGTCCTGCTTTGGCTCGTACCAATAGCTTTGGAACTCTCTCATTTTCTTCAGCAGTGGTAGGTATCTTGAAGAAATTAATGAACCTTAGAATATTAACACACGAATATTTCAAGCGAAATACAGCTAAAGCGAAGTCTCAAACAGCTCTCTGTTTTTTAAGGATCGTGAAAGAAACGTGATTTTTAAGAATTTTGTCTGAAAATATTCGATAATCTTTTCTCTAAACGAGTAAAGGTACATACAGTACCTTAGTACCTGTAGTACTTTTATACTCAGAATACGCCAATCTATCGAAATCGAGCATAAAAAATTGGACACTCCATATAAAAAACAAAGGTGACCTCTATATCTTCTCTACACCTCCACTTGTAAGAATATCATTTATACCATATTATGTAGTTCCTTAAATCCTAAAACTTCTGTAAGTAACATTTTCTCGTATTGTTTGAAATAACCAAGATATTCAAGTGGACAGAGGTCGTGGGACACACTGTATATTGTACTACTAGCAGTAACTTTTCGTAGGCATTTGATTAAATTGTGCAGCAGAAAATTACAAAGTGCAAAGAAGTTAATCGTCATTTTATCGAAAGGAAAATGAACAGAAAATTCGATAGATTTGCTTTGGCAATGTTCTTATTTTCAAGTAAATAGAACATAATTACCCCTGAGATGGGCCGTATTGGAGCGACCATCCCAATTCCTCCCCCGTCAGATTCATTTTGCTGCCATCTTTGTAGCCAACAGAAATTTCTTCGAACGGGAACGTTTTGATATTCGGCATTCCATTTGCTAAACTGATCCCATTTGGAGTTTCCAAGAATTTTTTCCCTAAAAGTGTGTCGAATTTTATACAATAAAATTAACAAAAATTTCATTCATTTCCGTAAAGTTCGTTATCGCATCGACCTAAAACGTACGGACCTAATAGGTCATTCTGATAACCTTTTTTCGTTTTTAGATATTGTTATAAATATATCACATATATCTGGGTTTAATACCTGGATCCCATGATATTGACCATATTTAAGGTACCACACAATTGTCATAATATGGATGCAACGGTCAACCGTTCGACCGTCACCTTCACATGCACAAGAATATTCTATAATTATATGCTTTCACTAATAATGGACTTCCAATTGAAATACTGTACTTGCTATAATCCAAAGCTGCTAGTCTGTGTTTAGAATTTGATCTAAACTTGTGCATAAGAAACATTCCCTTTTTTTGATGTTCTGTATGATATGAAATTGAAGCTGCTATTTGACAAGGACCGAGATTCGGATAATATTAATCAGATTAGATAATTCTTATGATATTTCTAATGCTATATATTAAAGTACAAGATATGGCCATATATGTTATCATAATAAAACTAGTATATTGCGAACCTCGAGCATGTCGCAAAATATTATTTAGATTTAAATAAAGTCGCCAGAATGGTTTAAAAGGCCGTGCGTTCTAATATTATGCAAAAAAGAACTTTCATCTATGATACCTCGAAATCTGATTGTCAACTCAACTTAAAAATTTGAGCGATTCGTGTCGTGACGTAAACTATCATTTGGCACAAGAATTAGAGCTAAATTCGGGGGACCCAAGAGGGGTGACAAAGCCCCCTCATTTATGGACCACCACATTCAAATCATGGTAAAAATTGTGCAAAGTCTAAATAGATTCAATTATGTCATTTTTATTAAGCAACGCGTACCAGTCGCCGCTATTGCTCGGTAGAGTAATTGTCAAAAACTTTTACCGTTCTACTAACAATAAGTATACAAGTTCAAAGCAGTACAGATCATTCTTACCCCACACCCGGAGAATGCTAGGCTTCCGTCTGCTGGAGAGCTTCGAAATGAATCGCGAGCAGTCCATGATTAATTTGTAGAAAATCTCACGTTGATCACGTTCACTATAATTCTCTGCAAACTATAAATGTAAGCTCTGTACTATATATTTCTGACAACGAGTCGTTCGGCAATTCGCGACGCTTTAGTTTATATGAAATCAAATCACCGAATCCGCGTCGGCCTCTAATTGAAAGCAACCTTTACTTCAAAGTTAATTTTAACTCACGTTAATGAAGCAGTAAATTCTAATCACGTTCTCACTGCAAGAGCGCGACCGAGCGACTGATTACCTATACTATGCAAACAAGAATTATCGTGTTATCAAACCTCGGGTTATCGTTGTAAGCAGCTTTGGATGTAAACCCTGTTCGATTGGCCGCGTAGATTTGCTACAAGGATGTCAGTAGACAACTTTTCGAAGAAAACTGCTGAAACGTGAACATCATTAGAAATAATTTTTCCAATAATCTGCATCTCAGTTGTACAGTGTTGCATGGTTGCTCGTATAATCTAGCAAATAATATCGAATTGCAACATTAACATTTCTGTCAAGTCATGATAAAATAACTCTATAAAGATACCGCAGTCAATAACAGACAGAATCGACTTTATCGTATATGTTCGCATAATTTTCCGTAAACTGTCGATTCCTTTTGTACATTTCCGTATGATATGAGACGACGCTGTTCATTTCGAAATAAGAAACTCGCTATCCCCTCTTCTTCTTCTTCATCCGAAATACGACGAAAGCCGGTCCCGTGCCATCGTCTTATATCGAAAGAAAACTGTAATGAAATATCGGCGTGGGTCAGAAATGACTCCGGCATAGGTGTAGAACTCGCAGGAGTCCGAGGGTCCCTTTAGGGAGTCTCTCTTTCGTGGTAGAAGTGTTAAATGAAAATCACGGAAGATATTGTTTCAACATTTTATGCTCAACACGTACATTTTTTTTTTATTTCGGTATCTGAAAAAATAGAGATACGGCGAAGGAAACGAGTGTTCTAGTATTCGTTCGTCGAGAAACAATTGTTCGGTTCGGAGATCGTAGGGAGTTTTCTTTTTTGTTATAAACAGTGTTAAGTCGGGTACATTGTTCCGGCGAAACGCTCCGCGACAGTGTTGAAGTGAATTTAGAGGGGCACGGATGTAGAAAGAATACTTTCATTGCTGTTAGGCTGCGGATAGTTGCGCAATCGTGCCGGCGTACTTTCAATTTGCGAGAACAGAATTAGCATAAGAACTTCGACCAATCAAGAACCATTCTCAGGAGCACAAGTTTCGTTATCAATTCTCACTGTTATCTTTAGTCTTGTTCATTACATGTAATTGTAATTGGTAAAAATTCAACAACTGATAATTAAATGTAGGAAGAGCAATAAACGAATTTTTAGTAATTTATCGTATGTCTAGCGAACGTTTCAAATAAACGATAATACTGACAATTATGATAATAAAACATTTTGATAAGAAACAAATTTACTGTAGGGAAATTGTTAATTCATAGACATTTTCTTTTCTTTCTGGTCGTGTCGAAGGAAGTTCTTACTTCGTTTGTGAAACCCTTAATTAAAAAACATAATCGTTGTACAATTTTACCACCTTTTTCATACGAGCCTGCAAAACTGAGAATTTACGTAAACATCCGCAGTCTAATCACTATAGTAGTACATGCTGGTGTCTCGACAACCATACACCGGAGTATCAAAGTGTAATCCGCTAGTTTTTATTCAATGTTTCCGTTCACTGCCATTTTACCAAATTTTATCAAACAGAAAAGATATGAAATCGTTGAAAAATATTAAACAACATATAGTTTCAGTTACCCCAATTTTTTAAATCATCTGTCAGAGTATAACGTATATTCTTTTTTACTGTTTATTTAAAAATTCGAAAAGACGTAACACAAATATTTCACAAATTGTTTCGAACTTGTACGAATTGCTCTTTGGTCTAATTCTATTCCACGTAGGGTAAGGAACACAATTTCAGTGGGCGTACCAATTACTGTGCCTATATTAATTATACTTATTTTTAAAACATAATGAATAATAAAAAAGAGATACATAACATATATATTAACTGATTCTTAATGAAAAAATTTAATATCTCTTTTTCAATATTCATTGTGCTTTGAAAGTAAGTGTAATTAATATAGGCACACTTAATTGGTAACCCCACAGTAATTGGGTCCCTTACCCTAGCTAATGGACAGATGCAATTTTCTGCGTAAGTGTTAAGGGAACATTGAATCTTTGATACATCCAAAAGAAAGTGTATCATTCTCGAGAGTTTCCATTGAGTATCGAAATACTTTTTCGTTTTGCTACAGTCTTCAGTGACGATTTTCTGCTCAATCTCCACGGATAAAAATATATTTTCAACGAAATGAGAAAGCATTGAATATCCTATCGACTGTCTCGATTTTTCAATTAAGTAGACTTTAGCATTTTCCACCTCAAAACAATTCGATAAATATTAACACCTAAGGCTCAAATATTGTATAACGAAACGTAAACATTGGAATTTTAACCATTAATTGGCGAAGCAATTTATAATGCACCTTAATGTCCTTTAGAGAGTAACATTTGCAAGAAGCGTTCAAACTAACTAACAATGTTTAGGAAAACGTGCGACGCCCCACAAAATTTAAGTTTATGTTCAATCATAAATAATTAACTGTATATTTCAAATTGTATTCACAATGAAACATGTTATTAACTCTTATCTGGGCTCACTGATGAACCGAAGCGCACAAAGTCAATTTTAGATTGTCCAATCTTGCAAATTGAATTTTAAATGTGAACAGTATGCTAGAAGTTCAATTTCCAATGCTCCTATCGTTTCATACATTATGTAAAAGCAAAATATTCAGAGCTTCATCGAGTTATACAACTTCTTTTGTCGTTTTCATTTGGGCTTTGCCAGGACCCTAGTACACCAGTTACATTTCTGAAAAGTATTATACCAATGTAGGGTTAATTCAAAAAGTTCATAAAGTGTCAGGAGCACTGTGCCCAGCCGGTTGATGGTTAAAATGTCCATTGTAAAATTTAAATAATTCCAAAACGGAAACGACTAGATACGCTGATGGAGTTTCTCGATTTTTGTCGTTGACCTAGCCAGTCGAAATCATGTTGTGGAAGCACTGAAGACCGCAGCAGGCCTAAAGAACGAACGGAGAAGAGTATCCAGTTTGCAAATGGACGACCGTTGACTTCCGGAAGGTAAAGCTTCACCAGAGGAAGGCGCCGCGAAAGAAACCGATAGCAGGAAACGGTGAAAGTTTTCTTCATCGTACTTCAGGAAAGACTTTGTTTCGACCATTACGAAAGAGTGATGGAGCTCCTGTCCGCGATCGTGACCTTCATCGTGATCAAAATCGTCTCATCATTTCTCTCGTTTATTGTTCTCGTTCGTCTGTTCGTCTGCATTCATTTTTCTCTCGTTCTCTTTCTCTCTATTCTTGTTCTAATTTACACACGATTTCTATTGCTTCTTTTTATTGTTTGTTCGTCCGTTTCTCTCGTCACATTTAAACAATAATTATCTTTCCATAGCTCTTTCGCTGATTCCTTGCAGACGACGTTCGCTGTTTGTGTTGTTCGTTTCTGAACTCTGAGTTAGAATCACGACAACAATGATCACCGTTCTGACCATAATTATCGTTATTGCAACTACACTCGGACGACCGTGATGGCGACAACACACATCGTCGCTGCATGGTTATCTATGTGGTAATGGAAGAAGATCCGGCGGAAAGGCACCGAGAGAAGTTGTCTCGCGTTGTAACGTGATTGTTGAACGTGTGATCGGGTTCGCGTTTATGGTATTTAGTCGGAAGCAAAGTAATAATGCTAATCAATGACAAGGAGAATTTTCAATGCAGCAGTGTGTGACAGACGGCTGAAAGGCTAGCTGCGCGAGCGAAAATGACTACGATAATCACTGTCGAGTGTACCCTCCATTGTGAATTGAAACCAACCAAACTAATTGAGTTAACCAAACGAACAACAAGAAAATATCAAAATTTAAAAACAGAAAAAGTGTAAGAGGGATATAAGGTAAGAATATTTGACTTCAGGAAACACAAAGAAAACGTACAAAATAGTTTCCACAGTGAAAATAGTCATTTAAAACCGTACAACGAATAAGATAACAAAAGTACAAAATTTCTTTCCTATGGTTTAAAAATACGTTAAAAAATCGCAATAAAAATTTTGTAAAAGTCGAAGAATTGGAAATACAATTGTCTTTCTTATTTAGCAGGTTTTTCATCACAGATTGGAAACAAAATGAAACGTTCGAAGAACAGATGAGGCAATGATGACAACTGCTAATTTGGTAAATGCTTTGTTAGCGAAGCTGAGCAAACGCGACCCGATCAACGGAAAAATGTTCGACTATGTAATATTTGGCTTCGACCTCTAGTTTTCTATGCACGCGTACGTGCGCACCCCATTATACACACACCTACACACTCAGCCACGCGTTCACCATCCACCGTAAGCCGTGTCCACCATAAGCACGTGTACACACACACGAAGGATTTCTGCTTCTTTCGATTGGCAGTCATCAATGCGTCGTTAATTAATCGACCAACTAAGCGCGAGATGGTTATGAATTAACCAAACTAGACAGAATCTTCGGAGATCTTGATCGGGCTGGAAGATAAACTGAACGTGTTCGAAATTTTCCGACTGAAACGTTCCGGCATCATTCTAGTTAAACAATCATTTTCGTTTCGAGGAACCGAATGATCAGACATCTTTCAGCATATGCGGCTCACAAAACCATTGAAAATGAATATATTAAAATAGCAGCGAATTTTTGCGCATTTACAACGTAATTTAGTATTGAAATCGTGCAAAAGGAAAAGTGTAAATTTACATAAACGTCCGCAGTCTGCAAACAACACAACAATTTTGTACTATCAATAAAATATGAATGATCGTTCGATATTTTGGAAATCAACGAATCATAATGTTTCGTGCATAGACTGCGGATGTTTTTGCAAATTCAAAATCCCTATGAGCCCCTCGGACGAAACGAAAGTCTGTAAAAATTGGTTAACCTTTGCCATGTTTTTTTCGGTACAAATGCAAAATATCCGCAGCCTATCCAGAAAGTTTCGCTCTCTAAATTTCCGACCGGTTTAATCTAATTTTACCTTTAATTGCGCATATCATACGTACATACACAGATACATCAGAGTACAAAAAAAAAGAACACGAATAACATGAAAAGTCGAAGTGCTTCTCTCTTCTTTCTCATGTTTGCACACGCACAGCTACTTCAACGTCTGTTACGAACTTTTGATTTTCTCTTTGGTTTCTTGTCTCTTCTCTTCGTCATTTTGCCCTCGTTCTCCTCTGAAACGCGATTATGAGCGTAACACGTGTCGCGTTCGCCATTTGCGTCTCCTTTGTCTGTTTCTCTTTGCTCTCTCTCGGTACGAAAAAAAAAAGGAATTCGAGTTCTCTGTTGATTCTGTTTTGCCTCTTATTTACAGTATTAACTATCGAACGCTAACATTTTTTTTCTCTTCCTCTTTTTTTTTACAATAGTTCGTTTCAACGATTATCTTTAGTCTGTTAGATTTTAGTTGCTCTGTCTCCTTTTACGTCTTAGAAGTTACTATACAAACATTGTTTGGCATTTCCGCGATTCTCCACGCTCGACGCCATCCTCCTCCCCGATTATGTCTGTCGTTCCCGCGAGAACTGGACTTCGTTTCCCAGAAATGCTTCTTCGCTTTCTATTAATTTCTACACCTAATTGCGACTGTCTTTTCAAGTCCGTTTCCACCCGTTCGTTTTTGATCTGGAACTCCCTACCTACCGCTTCCCTCGAGTCAACACAGCTTCAGATATTTTACATTTTTCTTTCTCCCTTTCTGTCCGAGCTCTTCGTCCTGGACTTCTCCTCGGTTAATTTCTTCGCGTTAGAATAATAACATCAACTTGACACCGACTTGAAATGTTCTTCTCTTCTAATAGTTTAAACTTATTTTAGTTTTCTTTCGCGCGTGGCCTCCTTCCCACCGTCTCTTTCCCGAGATATTTCTGTCCCCGTTTTTTTTTTCTTTTTTCGAGTAGGATACAATGGCCGACGAACCATCGTGAAATTTGCGAACTCGCGAATTCGCCAATTCACGATTTGTCCGTTCGTGGCCTTCGCTTCGGAAGGGTTGGCGTTTTGTGCGATTACTGGCCCGGCCACGAAACTAATCCCGCTGACACCTTCCGGCATAACTAAAATAATGTTTCCTGGGACCAGGCGGGTGGATTCGACGGCAATGGCGCCGGTGGCGGTCTGTGTCTGAGCTCGATGGCTGGCGAACATGGCGGAGTATCGACGCTGCTTTGGCTGCTGGTGCTCGTCGACGCTGTCTGAGACCTGTTGGCAAAGGTGACAATTACAATTCTGCATGTATATTACCCCTCTGTCGCAAAAGACTGCGTCTTATCACCCTCTTCTGCGTCCGGGATCTTCAGATTGCGGATCTTTGTGCAAACTCGAAGACTGTAGGTCCTTGACCATTTAACGGCACAACAAAATTAGGAGAACGTGTCCTTGTCTCAGCAGTAATTCAATTTATCAAGGTTACGACCCTTGGCGACATACAGCCCGTCATCTTCTTTGAACGCATAAAGATCCGCAATGATATTTTGCGATTTTTGTGACGATTGTCATGTAAGTGCTAACATTTTATAGTCAGAAATTATTAAGATAGTGGGAGGTTCTCGAAGATAATAGATACCTAGAAGTTTCAACAGCCGCGCTGATGCTGCGACAGGCCTGGCAAGGTTTCCCTCCAGGTCGTCGTCTGGGCACGCATCCTGCGCAACCATCCCACTTTTCGACGATCTCCTTCTTCCTCGAGGGAACCCGAAGGAACCGTCGAGAACTGGGCCCAGGTGCTTCCGAGTCGGTCGAGAACCCGGACACCTCGTCCTCCGTGTCTAGACACTCTTCTTCGTGGTCATTGTTTCTCAGGAAGACTGAGTCGGAACCCAACGACCTTCTCAATCGCCAATATAAATCACATTAATCATTTGCCCTCAAAGCAGATATGATGTTTTATTTGTTCCGAATTAGTGTTTTCAATACAATATTTTTAAGAATTCTGATTCCTAATCTTTGCACAATATTACAGTTTTTCGCTTTCAACATACAAAATATTTAAAATGGCTGACTTTACTTCAGAAAACCAGAAATTTTTAACTTTTCTTTATGTAGTCCTGTCAATTTTGGCAAGAAAATGCCGAAAAGCCAAGTTTTCATTCTAGGAGATCAGTAATTCAAAAGTTATGCGTTTGTAAAGATGTGCGATTTTCACCGTTTTTGACAGGCAAGGACGCCGCCATATTGGTATGTGTTGGGTTCGCTGTCAAATCTACGTTATCGACATCACCGCGTGCTTGTGCTGCCATCTAGCGGTTCCGCTCGTTAGACTATACGAGACGCTAGATAAATACCAACATGGCGGCGCCCTTCCATGTCAAAAATGCTTAAAATCGCTCAGTTTTAAACACGCATAACTTTTAAACAGTAAATTCCTAACATTAAAACTTGGATTTTCGATATTCTCTCGCCAAAATGTACAGGATTACATTAAAATAGTTAAAAATTTCTGGTTTCCTAAGATAAAGTTTAATCTTTAAAATAGTCAAACCTTGCACATATTAGATGTACAAAATAAATTCGTGGCCCTCACAATCAGTGGCAACTTTATTTTCATACTAAAGATTTTATCCACCAAAGCGATGATTCAGTAATTCTTTATAAGATGGAGCAATTATTTTCGACAGAAGAAGATAGTTAATAGTTTTCGATAGTTAGCAAGTAATCGACAAAAAGAGGAATGGCCCACGAATTAATTTGCAGACGAAGTATTTTCGTTGCCTGCATAAGGTTTGAATCGAATTGATTAAACAGCAGCAATGCTCGGAGGTCTGATATTGATTTGCCGTCAACCGCGATGGATTTGCAGGCTCTTCGCGAAAATGAGAATGGAAGTAGCATACCTCGAGTCCGGTTCCGGAGGATCGACACTGCCCATGGAAGCCAATGGCGCCCTTTTACCGGTAGGTCCAGCGAGCAGGAATTCGTTCGCATAAAGACCTGCCTCGCTTGTGCATGGAGAAAGCTCTGGGGTTGGTTGGATTACCTGTTCAAGAATTCGAAGTCGGAATGATATCGATGTTTCCATAAAACGTACAGCGCGGCTCGCGAAAGTATCCGAACACGTTTGTGTATATTTGCAAATTGATACGAAAGAAAATAACGTCTCTGAACGTAGACTGAAATTTTTACATACGAGGTTTTGTTTTCTAGAAAAACGATTCTGAAATGTCGAGCACGCGAACTATTGAACAGGTACAATGACATTTTTTCATAGGAGGCTTTGTTTCCCAGAGAAACGAGTTTGAAAAGCCACGAAGCGTCCGTGTGCTATTGTACGGGCGATGTCTGATCATGACTGGCTGTATCCACTGGAACGTGTTCAGCGAATCTTCGAGTTCGATTTTCTGAGTGAGGCCTACTACGAGAAAGATGTTACACATGTCACATGTTATATTTTCGGCTTTATTTTTTAACCTTCTTTCGATTTTACTGTGAACTCTGATATATTCCGTATGTCGCGAAGAAGTTTCATTTCGCATGTTCACGATTGTATCAACAAAAGTATCTTTACACGGTGAGAACCGTATTGGAGGCCGTATAAACGTAAATAGAACTTGTTGTCAACCGTGTAAAAATAAAAAGCAACGTGTTAAAACCGTGTAAGCAAGATCCAGATGTTTAACCTAATCCTACTTCCAATTTGTTTTCAAAATTGTCTGAATGTTCTCGTTGACAAATAGCGAGATTACTATCGCTCTACTCTTTAGAATAATTATAAACTGATTTACATTTGAGGCATAACAGCATGCGTTGAAACTGTGAAGTACAACAAGAAAATATTCAACATTCGGCGAATACTTTAACGAGCACAGACGAATGCTCGTTTGAATTTCAATTTTGTTGGAGTGGGTGCCAAACGAGCATTCGTTCGTTTGATTTAAACGATCATAATAATCTGAACACGTATAAACGAACAATTTTCGTTCCTGAAGTGTCAACCCTCGGACTCCTGCGAGTTCTAGGCCTGTGCCGGAGTCATTTCTGACCCACACCGATATTTCGTTAGTTTTCTTTCGATATAAGGCGATGGCTCGGAACCGGCTTTCGTCGTATTTCGGATGAAGAAGAGGGGATAGCGATTTTCTTATCACGAAATAAAAAGCGTCATCCTTCATCGGAATAAAATTGACGGTTGCTCGAGCTTATCCCCACCGCTACGGGTCAGGAATGACTCCGGCATAGCACACGGAGGGTTAAAGGATAGTTGTCAGCATATTTTACCTGAATATCAATGGGATAGTAAAGGTCCCAGGGTTCGTCGTGGGCAGCGTGTTTCGTCACGTACGTAGGATGAAGCGACAGACACGGTACCGGCATCGCAGATCCTCTCCTCTCGAGGTAGCTACTTCCGGTGCTGCTGCAGGTCACCGAACTGCATCTCCTTTGTTCCTCGGGAGGTACGAGATTCGGCTGCTTCGTTGGCGCCATTAACAGAGCCTCGTAGCCACCGCCGACCGATGCGAAACGCGGTCCAACCCTCGGCGAGTGGGACTGACTCACCTTCGACACAAAATTGTCAATGTCACACTACGATAGTAACCAACCCCCCAATCATCTACGCAAGGTCTGTGCAAATTCTAGAATCCCAGAAATCCCCGAAGAAATTGGGTTCCCGACAAAAATCGACTCTAAATTATTTAACCTATAAATGGCTCATGCAACTTAATCAGAGGCAAAGCACAAAATTCTTAATCAATTGTACAGAAATCTCGAATAAAGGTATACGTTTTACAGTGTTTACTTTGTCCCAAATGCCTAGCCGATAAAAGTCCCAGAACTACCCCCACTGCCGCGGGGTATATCCCATGAGGGGCTTCGAACCGAGGCCTCTAGAGCTTTTACGTTTGGCGTGGATCAAAGAATAGCATCTCCTGGCAGATATATGTCCCTAGCTAGACCCGTGTTTTGGACATATATCAAGTGAGCACTGTATTTACTGTTTTTACACTGTATTTACTTTTGAAAAATTCGCAACGTACGCCCTTCGTCCAGACACGCATTCATTTGTTTTAATGACTGACCTCGACGCAAAGCGACCGCCTAGGACCCCGATCCGGCCTCGGTGGTAATCTAGCGATGGCTTCAAGGGCGGCTGCGAGCGCTCTCTCCTCAGCTTCCTCTTCGGCTACCGCTGCAGCCGCTGCTGCGGTCAGTCTTGGATCCTCTAAATGCTTGTTCGATTTACACCTGCGTCACACACACACACACACACACCCTTGTCAATAATTGTCTTCTCGAATTGTTCCGCTCGAACAGTTTGCAGCTTGTGAAGAGAGTCCGCGTTGTTATTAGGTTGACGACCTCTTTTACGTTAAGCTTCGCTTAAAATTAGTGGATAGTTTGTTTAGAAAGCACAAGATTATATCAAATTATATATTATATTATATAGAATTGTATAAGAGCGAAGAGGGCCGACAAAGCCGAGTGACAAGGCGATATAATAAGTAATTAATAAGAATAAATAATTATGTTGACGTAAAAATAATTTCAGTTTTGAAGCATCAACTTGAAAATGATACTTATACACAATTGTTATCGTCAACAAGAAACGAGTCTATCTTGCCCACTGGCTTAGTTGGTCTGTTGGCTTAAAATTTTGGAGATACCAAACGAAATCTTTGAAAAGGTACTAATTACGTTTCAGGTTTGTGCAGATGTTGAATATACGGTTAACGCAGCGTTTTGATAAGATTTGGTGTATAGGAGAGAAGTGGAGCGGAGACTTGCCTGCTTTTGTAAACGAGCAGAAGGATCATAAGACCGAAAAAACCACCGAGAGTCGCTGCGATTCTGACCCCGGTCATCACGTCGTATGTTTTGTAGAATTCAATTTTGAGTTGCTCTCGCTCGCTGAGGGTCGGCGTCGCTTCCGGCAAGAACGTCGTCGAGTCCATCCTCCTCGTCGTTACGTTGCTTACGTTCACGTTGCTGCCTACGACGCTCCCCATACCTGAACAAAAACAATCGACAACTGATCAGATCGTGCCAACACTCATTCACCGATTTTTCAAACTGTTTACAACTTCGACGCAACTTTCTTCGCATCTCTCACATGAAAGATCTTAGGGCCTGGGGACTGATACAGCTTAAAACCTTGGAGTTGACATAAATTGTATTACCACCGTTTATGCATATATTCGAATTCCCGAAATCGCAAATTTTCAAACTCGATTTTCTCGAAAAAACTATATTCCTTATTTTCGACTAGATTTTGTGTGAGGAATCATCCCCTTGCCGGTTGTACCACGATTTCCCAAACACCCTGTATATTTCGACGACTCAATTTAATTTTGCAGATGATCAATCAATTTTTCGATCTTGGAAAGTGGGAGAAATTCAAGTATAGAAAGTCTAAGACTTAGGCTACTTCAGACAACGATGAAGAATCTACAACCCCAATTTATCCCTCGCGTAAAAGATCCTAGCGTTTGAAGACTGATCTAACTTGTAGCTAACCCCTTACCCTGCATTTATTTATATTTCGACGACTCGGTTTAATTTTGCAACCTTGGAAAATGTGAAAAATTCAGGCAACGAGGTCAGAGACTTAGACCACTTCGGACGACGACACAGAATCTACAACCCCAATTTACCCCTCGCATAAAAGATCTTAGCGTTTCAAGACTGATCTAGCCTGGAGCTATGCCCTAGGGTTGACATAGAATTGTGTTACCCAGCATTCATTTACGTTTCGGCGACTCGATTTAATTTTGCAGGTCAGTAAACAATTTTGCAACCAACGAGGTCAGAGGCTTGGGCCGCTTCAGCATTAACAAGGTCTAAAAACTGGCAGAATTTTCACTAACAAGCTGAGAAATAATTTTTTAACTAGCCTCGAAAATCAATTTTGATTATCCTGTTCGGATAAACGAGGTTCTCTTTATCCGAAACAGGGACAGTGTTCACAAAGTCGGAAGAGAATGAAAAATTTCGCGAAGACAACAGCGAACGACAAATTACCCCATTTTTCCCGGTCAACAGATTAATCTTACACATTGTTAATCTATCTTTCCAGCCGTTAATAAGTTCATTCGTCAACGCGTTGAATTTATGATAAAAATAGGCGGAACCGTGTCTATTGTCTCGAAAATCAGCATGAGAGCGAACGACCGTCATTGCGCACGCAATCGCCTGGTATTTCTAACCGCGTTTGCACCGTGACGTCTCGGTTCGCTCGAGAGTTACAAATTGTTGCAGAGGAAAGCTCGCGTGATGTGCATCGCGCGCGTCACGTTGCGTCGCGTCGCGTCGCGTCGTGAGCAGTTAAATACGTAATGCGGCCGAGCGCATGCAACATTGACTCCGGATCGATGGCGTCGAAAAGTTGATAAACTGCAGCACTGTTTCTAACTGTCCGAGGCAAGAATCGTGGCACATCCCCTTCTGTTGTCTGCGTTCCTCGCGGGAACACGTCCCCCGAGGAATAATCTGTACTAGCGCGTGTTCGACTTCTCGTCGCGCCCGTTGATCCGGAAAACAACGTGCACGGAATAACAGCCGTTGTTGCGTCACACACCTAACGATCTAACAGTTTTATCAAGTCACCGGAAGCGCACAATTTTCGGCAGAGTCCTTTCGGGTTTCTCTATTCAGCTTCTGCGGTAGACTCGAATCCCACGCGATTCAAAAATCGTTTGAAAAGATTTTGTACATCTTTTGTAGCAGAAAATGTACATGCTTTTTGAACAATTTCTTCGACATTTACTGCCTCATAAAATGTATACAGGCTTTTCGAATCATTCTTTGATCGCGCTGTATGGGGGTCTAGTGTATTTTCTTATGTACCAGTATTTATGAGACTGTTAAAAATTAACGGGGTGTGTATATAAATACTGTTGAATATAGCAAGCAATAAAAATTTGATTACAATGGCGGGAAATGCCGGAACACATTGCAACAAATTTTTTATCGTTAGATCATTCAGTTTTTCTGTAATAAATTCCGGAAGATGGCCCATTTTTAGGCGATTTGATGAAAGTGGAGATTTGGATACGGTTTCACTCATTTCTTAATAATGAATGATGTGAACCTGTTGGTATGCAATAATGATATAAGAGTAAAATAAATGTCATTCGAATTTAGTATTGGCAAGAAAGATGTCTTTAAAAATCGTCGTTGCTTTGACAAAGAATATCGATAGTCTTCATTTTATAATCGTTCCAACTTTGTTAAATGTCTCTAAGTAAAATGATCGACCAAGAAACAAAATGCAACATTGGGACATAACATTATAAAAGAAAACACAAAATTTTTAAGACAGATGCAACACTCGTAACATCAAAACTTCCCGCAACAACAACGATTTAATGGGAAATGAATTTCATTGGCATTTGTAAGATTGATGACATTAATGGCTGCTCTACAAGCACATAAATATTAGCAGCTGCTATACAAGCGAACTAGGAAGCAGAGACAAGTTCGATTACGTCCGAAGACGTAGCACTAACAATCCACAAGTGTTCCAGACTAGCATCGATCTGTCGTAAATTGCTATAAATTTTCCATTACTCTAACCACTAGCTGCCAACGCTAAGTAGAGGAGCAACATTCTTCTACCATTGATAAGCACTTGTTTAGCTTCTGAATGGCGTATAGCACGTTTACGGCTGTAACTATTATTTCACCCACAATATGAAACCCCCTGCTGTTGAAGTGTGGGAAACGTAATTGTTTAGAAAGTTAACCTTTTGCAGGCGAAACTTTTTTGGGATATTAAAAATATGTGACTTGCAGAGCTAGATATAAAAATCGTAAGTACTACAGAGGGCAAAGGATCCAATTACTGTACTTATTTTTAAAGCATAATGAATATTAAAAAAGAGATACTACATTTTTTCATTAAAATCAGTTAATGTGTTATATATCTCTTTATAAATACTTTTTAATGTTCTATGTATTTAAATAGTTAAGTTATTTGCTTGCAACTTCAGGGGTTGAATAGTACGTGAGTCTGGTGCAATCAATATGGCGACATTCATTCTCAAAGGGTTAATAATTCTTGCCTACGATTTTCAGAGTTATTAAATTAGGTAGTTGTAATATTCTTCAGATTTGGAGTACGTATGTTTTCAATTTTTCTTTTATAATGTTGTTAAATTCTCGGAACAATTATGCTCGTCCTGATTTTTCTCGTTCCGTGCGTATTATTATTACCTTTTTATTCTTTAGCATTACCTGCTTTTTCATTTTTCATGCAAAGCGACCGAATCAATTTTTAGGCCAAGTCGAGTACCGAGAGTAACGATAGTTTTCCAGGATCCTCGAAACGTAACGAGACGAGAACTATCACGGGGCGGATCTTGCTTTACCACGGCTCTTCAGTTCGTTAAAAGAAAGAAATTTTGCTCATGTACTGGTTCGATGATCAATGCGACGAGCGACAGAAACTCACGAGGGAGCGGCGCGCAACGATTTCATAACGAAAGCCAGTGTGCAGCAGCACGGTTAATGAGAAATCAGATTGAATTCCGTGAAAAGGAAGAAACCCGGCGGAAAGCGATCGAGTTAGCTCGTTAGTGGCGCTGAATTTGTCAGATTTAGTTTCCATTCGACGGACATGAAACTCGTTTCTGATGACAACGGGGGAATTTCTTCTCGTTCTCCAATCGTTTTAACTATTTGTTTTTTTTTTTACCTTTTCTCTACCACGGAGATAGCTCTCATAATTGTTCAGTACCCCTGACAAAAAAACTTAGATCTGCATCCGAGACGATTTGAAAGCGTTAAGTAACCAGAGACGATTTTTTTCGAAATTTCATTGATCGTGACTGTTGGAAATTGATGGAAAATATGTAAATATGAAAATTTGTCTGGATACCAGCTTGAGATTAAATTTTAATGAAATTCGAGTTACGTACACATGTTTGCATAAACATAATCCTGTCGAAAGTATCGAATGCACTTGTTTCTGCATTAAGGGCGTATGCACATCGCAATCTCTTCTGAATGAGACTTAATGCTTGTAATTGCTCCGCCGTATCTCTTCCGTGCACATTTTCGTTACACAGCATCTTCCCCAGTCATTTTAATCGACTTTAATGTAGCCAGAGAATTTAGCATAATCTTTCCACGTTGCATCGATTGCTTTAACTCTTTACGTCCTCCGAGTTATGCATAACACCAGGTTTTATTAAAACGTTGCCACGATCAAGTGCGTATCGATTTTTAAAACATTTAATTCAGCTTGAAGCAACGTTGAGTGCATTTATTCAGTGCATTTTCTTGTGCAGAATTGCGAAAAAGTGTGTGACTATTAACATATCTTGCGCGGGCACTTTGCCGCCAAAGTCTTACCGTGTTGCATTCATTCTTGCAACGCACGTTTTGTATTTTTGCAACGCATGTCTATCCGATTTTATTGTAAAAACATCACAAAAACCCATCGATAACAATAATCCATCAATAATCCGTGAAAAACGATTTTAGTCGCTTCCCGCTCAAGATGTGTTAAAATGAAATTTTAGTCAGGCATGTACTTTTCCCAAAAAAAAAAAGAATGCAAGTATTCATTAAACTGGCATAAATTTTTCTTGCCATTTGTACAAGCAATAGTATTTTAAATTTAGCATTATTATTGTACAAGGATTTAGATGTAGAGAATGTTTTTGCTGTGAAAAATCGAAACGAGAGGGTGACACCTTTTTTCATGTTGTACAAATTCACGAGTGCCATAAATGCGCAAAGATTCGCGCACCGCTCGTTAGAATAATTCTCTTTTTTCCCCCATCGATAGTTCACGCGCGCAATGAATAGAAGTCGTTTGGAAAATTGTTTCGCCAAACCGCTCGAACAGTTTTTCGTGTATCGTCTCTTTTTTTTCCCCGCCCCGGCCATAGTTTGCACGGTGATCGTTTTAAGCAAGCTTCGTTGTTATCGAGGCTATCAGCAAATGGCTTTAAAGCTCTCCGAGGATTTTGTAAGGCAGGATCCTTGAGGGTTACCGTACACCAGCCACAGGTTGTCGTCCTCGTTCGCTTAAATCGACCTATTAACCCCCTTATTCGTAGCTTCCTAAGCAAAATCTCGGAATTTCGAATCGAGTTCACCGTGCATTCCGTCTCGTTGGCCGTCTAAAGGATCCGGCGTATTCGTTTGTTTTCCCGTTTACTGCCAACTTTTCACTGTTACGAGGACACCGATCTCTGTATCGAATTCCCCTTCATTTCACTGTCCAAACAATTCTCCCTCTTTACCCTCGGTTCCTGACAAATTTCCTTCTGGAGAATCCAATTTCGATCTTTGCAAATTTTCTAGACCTCTTCCAAGTAAAATGGCAATCTTCTGTTGCTCTATCCACAGAATTCCCAATTTTTTATTTCCAACTTCACAAATTTTCTGTGCTTCTAAATACGATGGTGATCCTCGGTTACACTGTACAAAGAATTTTCAATTTTTTATTTCCAGCTTTGCAATTTTCTGTGCTCCTTCTTTAAAAAAAAATGGTAACCTTCTGTCGCACTATCCACAGAAATCCCAATTTTTTATTTCCAACTTCACAAATTGTCTGTGCTTCTTCTAAATAAAATGGTGATCCTCGGTTACACTGTACAAAGAATTTTCAATTTTTTATTTCCAACTTTGCAATTTTCTGTGCTCCTTTAAAAAAAAATGGTAATCTTCTGTCGCTCTATCCACAGAAATCCCAATTTTTTATTTCCAACTTCACAAATTGTCTGTGCTTCTTCTAAATAAGATGGTGATCCTCGGTTACACTGTACAAAGAATTTTCAATTTTTTATTTCTAACTTTGCAATTTTCTGTGCTCCTTTAAAAAAAAAATGGTAATCTTCTGTCGCACTATCCACAGAATTCCCAATTTCTTATTTCTAACTTCAAAAATTTTCTGTGCTTCTAAATATGATGGTGATCCTCGGTTGCACTGTACAAAGAATTTACAATTTTTTATTTCTAACTTTGCAATTTTCTGTGCTTCTTCTTTTACAAAAAAATGGTGATCTTCCGTCACATTATTCAAAGAGTTCTCAATTTTTGTTTCGGACTTCGCACTCTTTTGTGCTTTTTCTAAACCGAAAAGAATTAAAGAATTCTCAATTTTTTAATTCCAACTTCTTTAGCCTCGACTTTTGGATAAATTTTGTCACGAAGAATCCAATTTCAAATTTCGCAATTTTTTGTGCTTCTAAATAAAACTGATAATCCTCGGTTCAAATCATTCTAACTCTTTTATCCTCAGTTTTAATACTAAACCTACCACCGCCGGTCAGAATGACCGGTTCCAGATTTTTTACTTTACAATTACTGAAATTATAGTGTTGCTTTCGTGGGATATGATTAAGTAAATATATTTAGTAGAGCATGTACTATAATACGAACGGCACAAAATCCAAATAAATTCAATCTCATTATTTTTATAGGACAACATGCATCAGTTACTTTTAAGGCTTTAGTGTTAAAGAAACTTTGTTCCGAAAAATCCAATTTCTAACTTCGTAAATGTTCTGTGCTAGTTCTGAACAAAATTGCAAACTTCTACAAACGAAGAGACACATACAATCAAGTTTGTACACTTTACAATTTTTATATGGTGCATAAAATACATTCTATAACATCTCCAAAGATAAAATATATAAAAATACCATTCTACATAGTTTATTTAATTTTAAATAGTACAAGTTTATAAATAAAATACATCATTTGATGTAGAAAACTTTGAAAATATTATTTTATTTTAAACATAATAGAAAATAGTAGAGCCAGAATTTGAAACATATTGGTTCAACGAATAGTATATTTAGAGCTTGTTAAAGATTATTCTATGCATTGATTAAATTATTTGAACGACGGAGTGAAAGTCCTGAGAAATTATAATTTTATGATTTTAACTTTTACGATTTTGTGTAAGAGATTTCGCGGCATTTGACAGGTCTGATGTATAACTATGTGACGTCGCTTCTGAAATCAGTTTTGCGTTGAAAATGAAGCGGGTAAAATGGGCTGGCATGGAAAATAGCGAGGCGTTATCAGCGACAGGTCTTATCGAGACATCGTAAGACAGGCTCCATCGGTTCTGTTCGTTGGAATCAATATACAGCGCTCGTATAGCACAGTAGCACACTCATGGCACACCAGAATGATACTTCGAATAACTATTTTCAATTTACCGATCAAGACGATTTATTTCAACAATTTCAAAATTCTTCAAACCTCATCAACCTACGCTTTAAATTTTTTTCCGAAACTACCAAAATCATACATAAAATTCTACACTTCGTCTTCCCATAAATACTACACGACTGAATCAATTTATTGAACAATTTGCCGTCTGTGTAGTCACAGACATTGTAAAGTCAAAATTCAAAAATCTAAATCTGTATATTCAAACTTCTAAATGTAAGACATGTAAGTCGAAAGTGTATTGATATTTTTAAATTGATTTAATGTTTATACTTGTGTTAAATATTACCGCCTCGTTTTTGTTATAAACGCATAAAATCCGCAGTCTGTTGATGAATGATTAGTGTAAAGTGTAATATTGGCAATGAGAAATTAGTAGGGCGTTGGGGAATAACTGACGACAGAATGATTCGACGATCATAGTTTTGGGTATTGATTGAGAAAATGTAACAAAAAAGACATAAATCCATAGCAACGTAACCGAGTTAATTCCGACAGAATAATAATTATTCGCCCAACGTTATTATTAAGACACGAAACGAGAGAGAAACAAAAGACTGACCAACAATAGAATTGCGGCGTGTTTTGTTACGTTCATTTGACGCGAGGCAATTTTCATTTTCGCTGTTTCAAATTGCCTGAAATCCCCGCGCAGAATAGCTTTTTATAGGAATACAATTTTCCACGGAGAAAGTCGATGGAAACGGTGTTGTCTCTTTTATTTTGCCATTGTTTTGCCAGCCTTTTTCCCTTCATCTTTGTTCTCAGTGTTCTCCGTTCTCGAAGCAGCGGCTCTCGATTGAGTGGCACTCTATAGGACACCCCTTGAAAGTTCCGCGCTATTGATTATCACTGGAATTCGATAGCCACGCTATGACTTTTCTGAACCAGCACCACGTGGACCCAATGCTCTACGCTCTATAACCGATAATGAGTGTTCGGCTCGCACACTTCGAGAGCCAAAACGTTTCAGGATTTACCGAGTAACTTGCCCAGGAGTCGAGCGAGAAATTTTATCAGTCGACTGGACAAGAATTTTTTCCATTTCACGAAAAATTTCCCGGCCACGAGTGCCTTCAGCTTGCCGCCATCGAACTTCAAGGGGAGCATAAACGAGGGAAGTTTCAAAAATATTTTTACGCGAATACGTTACCCGTGCATCGTTTTTCTTGGAGATTTTATTTAAAAAATTCCAACTAATGACGATTGTATAAAAAACTGACAAAATTTGATTAATAAAAGATTGACAAATTTGGTTAATATTAATTGTACTTTGTGGGAAAATCCACCCTTGAATCGTTCTCGCAAGCTCTCAAAGTGCTTGCACTGTATAAACTCTGTGTACAAACATATGTGTCCATAAAAAGTGACAACGTTTTATGTTGCATAAAATATTCGCTGCGAAGAAAGATAAGTTTTACTGTACTAAATGGATTATTATCAGACAACGCGTTGCCCATATGTCCAACAAATTTCTGTCACCTTTTATTCGCCATTAGGTTTTAGAAACATCCCCACCTCTCCCAAAAATGTTAAATCGACAAAACAGTGAGGAAGCTTCGAAAATGTGGAAAATGTTTTACGATGTCCTGACATCAACTATTTAGTTCCAAGAGTTTATTTATACGAAATTACTTGTTTGAAATCATATTTCAATTCTGCCAGCAAAATTTATTTGGAGGGGGGGGGGGGCATGTAAAACATCCCCTGAAAGAACAGTTTCTTATTTTATCAAATAAATAATATGTACCAGAATCACGTTCTACGACTTAAAACTCCTAAGACATCACATTCTAAATTAACCAGCAAAGCTCCGATTTCTTATGGTGAACCATCCCCTATAAAGGTAGTTTTATGAAGGTAGTCTCTCATCCCAGCAAATAAGTAATACCATTATACATTATAACTCAACTAGCAGAGTTTCAATTTCTCAGAGTAAGAAACCTCTCGTGTAAGGGTAGTTTCTCATTCTAGTAAATCTTCGATGACAATTTTCCACTAAAACAGTCAATTGTTAAATAGAAAACCTTGTTACACTGAATTCTTATTATTCTCTTACGGAGTTCTTGCGAATTACAAACATTCATTTACCAATCCTTATTGCTCGTCACGGTGAATAAGAAATGGTGATCGACTGTGCCTCTAATAATTCGATATCATCCCTATAAACAATACCAGAATCAGACTCAAAGACTCGAGAAACCCCTAAGAGACCGATTCGTCGCAACGACAAACATCTGACAAACGTGGATAAGAATTTTCTCCACGTTTTTCTATCAATCGATGGCCATAAACGACGGGGGTAGTTTTCTCGACACGTGTCGCGAGTCTATCCATGGTGTGTCCATAGAGGCCTCGGAACGAGGAGATTCCGTGGATTCCCCGTGGAATCGATACGTCGCGAGAGATCGTCTCGAATCCACGTCGAAAGACAGAGAGTTTGCGGATCTCGGACGGACAATGGGCGACGCGGTGCCTGGCGCAGAGCACTCTCTCCTCTCTCTCTCTTTCTCTCTCTATCTCTCTCACACACACACTCTTTATCTCTCTCTCTCTCTCCCACTCTCTCTCACTCGAATTTCTTTGGCACACAGGCAGGGAACATTGTACTATTGAAATAACGACAAGAAAAGGCAGAAGCAACAGTGAGCCGGCCGTGAGCTTTGACCCGGTGACCCGTAGTGCGTGGGCTGGGAAGAGGGCACGGAGCAACGGGAGGGGTTCTTTCTCCTCTTGCAGCCTGGAATCGATACCTGGCTCCCCTGCCAGCTCAACCACCCCGACGTAGTCCTCCGTCTACCCTCTCCCTGCCCCCGAAGCTGAAATGCCTTCGACCGCCTACCTGCCCCATATCGATTCCCATCCGACACGACCCCTTTTGTCCATCGCGAAGAAAAGGACGACTTCTTTCTCTTGATTGGTTTACAAATTGCCCAGGACCTCGCGCCGCCACGGACCAACCAATGCTACGGGTTGATTTTGCTAAACACAGGCTAGGCAGTGTTCGACACCTTCGCTGTCATACTAGTCGTACGTGCTTGACAAATTCGCGACAAATCAGTGTTTGTGAGAAACTGTTTTATCGAAATCGTAGTTTAACCTGCAGTGTTTCAATTTCTTAGGGTAACACCCTCTATAAGGGTAGTTTTGTGAGAATGGTCCCTCATCCTAAGGAATGACAGAATAATCATTTTCTTGAAAATGTATTCTCACCCAGCTAGCGAAGTTTCTACCATTTCTTAATGAAAACACCAGCTATGAGGGTAGTTTTATAAAAATAGCTTCTCATCCTAGCAACTAAGGGATAATTAATAATATGTTATTTGCTTTGTATCACATTCTAAACTAACCAGCAAAGTTGCAATATCTAATAATAAAACACCACCTACAAGGGTAGTTTCTCGTCCTAGCAAATAAGTAGCACGCAACAGAATCACACTGTGCGACTCCAAATGTAAGACATCACATTTTAACTCAACGAGCAAAGTTTTGTTTTCTTGCGACAAAACGCCCTGTATAAGGGTAGTTTTATGAAGCTGGTTCCTCGTTCTAGCAAATATGTAATACCAGAATAATTATAATGTATTATTTTCTTGAAACCGTGCTGTCATTCAACCAGGAAAGTTTCTACCATTTCTTAAGGTAAAACGCCCTCCATAAGGGTAGTTTTCTGGAAGCTGGTTTCTCAACCTAGTTCACCAACTCACTGACATGATAATTCTAATTGGCATAAATTTGATTGAAAAAAATGGGGAACGTTTGAGGATTAAGGAGCTACGAAACCGAAAGAAATAATTTCTGTTGATGACATGGAGGAAGTTAATGTTCGACACAGGGTTTCAGGGGTGTAGAGGGTGGTGTTAGAATTGAGATTGAAATTGGCAAGTGTAACTCGTGTGTAACGCGAGGCCTTAGTCCTCCCTGCGTTCTTTCATTTTACATCATTCTAGGTCAAAGCGAAACGAGACGCCCCAGGAAAGAATTTTTCGGGAAAACCTGTATGAAAATTCTAGCTTCTCTCTCCCTTGTAATTTATCCCCTAGTATTAAATTGACTCAGTGAGAAACAATCAATATGAAAGATAGACTTTCTAAGTGTCTTCTTTGAAAATTGAAAACGTAAACCGACCCACCGGACGTACTTTTCATCAGAAACAGAGGAAAATGGGTCAAATTGACGCACGGTGTGGTACAGTTTAGTTCCAGATTCATCGAGGTGTAGTTTCAAATGCTCTTCAAGTTATCCACCAATAGAGATTTAATATTGCATTACTATATTTTGTTTAAAGTCACAAATGGAATTGATCTCTTTCTATTCCACAGCAAAGCCAGTACACCATATGAATGAACTAATAGCAACTTCACTGACAAATCGAGAATATATATATTTGTAATAAATAAATAGGCCAACAATTTCTTAGTGCTTCGAATTCATTCCCCAGAAGCACGTCCCAATCTACAATTCCGCACCAGAATAAAACCGTGCATTTTTTTATTAATATTCCTTGCTAATCCGATATCTGATCCTCGACTTCTTTTAATACCGAAGAATACATTTTTATCAACGAGTGTAACGTTCACCGTAGACGTTCAATTCGTTCGATCAGAGTTGCCCCTTGCGATCGGCTGAATTGGTACCATCGGCAGAATTGATAACTCGTAGCGCAACGATAAAGAAAACGATACCGTCGAGCGAAAATTGCTTGGTTAGCGACGGTTAATATTGCGCAGGCTGCGCCCGTAGCGAAAGACGTTCCGTCCGATAGAAAATGTCGCTTCAAAGTCGAATCTTCATCAGCCGAGCACCGTTTATCCTTAATCCAACGTCGCTTAATCCGACGTTCAATTCTACGAACAATGCAGCCCGTTAGAAACCAGACGATCAGATTATACCCAAATAAAGACCGTTTCGAGCTGTATAACGTTTTGCGCAAACTATTCCATTCCCCTGCATTAATGAGTCTATCCTCCGACGTTCAACTGTCGTCTGGATTCGAAAGATTTGCTCGAATAATTAAACGCGTTCTATTTTGTCAAAAAAAAAAAGAAGAAGAGTCCTTTCAAGAGAAATTAATCTTCGCTTTCCCAGGGTACGCAAACGAGCGCGCTCTGAATTCGCGTAAGCTGTCGACAGAGTCTGCTGTTAGTTTTATTAAATTCTCGATACCTGAAGTTCGCCCATGGAAATCCGGATTTGCATGAACGACCGTAGTTCACTTATTACTTTTATTCCATTCTCGATATTAGAAATTAGTTCATGGAAATCGGCATTTGCATGGACGATCAAAGTCTACGTTGCGCTAACAGTTTCACTTTGCACGATCTGAAAAATCTCCACTCTCCGGCTTTCCGGGCGATACTCGCAGCCTCTGCAGATCCCCATAATGCATTTATAAACGGGACCGGGTGGAAGATGCGGCGAATCGCTCCTCGAAAGACAGGGATGCAGGTTCGTTAACGACCTGAGACGCGTTATCCTCGATTTACACCTGTCCGGGCGTCTGATCAGTCAGGAAACAGAAATTGGTCGATAAATGCAACATTGGACGTACAACTAGTGAAACTTAAAAGTTAAATCAAATTTGTGACCTTTTTAATCACTTTTTAAGAACGCAACATCGTTCATTGGCCCGAGAAACGAAAAATGTATTTATTAACCAGACTGCCGAAAAAATAAGAACAAAATAGAAAGTTTGTTTTTTCTGTAATAATTTCAATAGATTGAAACTAATATATTAACTTCCTAATACTTCAAATTCCATCAACCCAATTTTGTCATAAATGCATAAAATCCGCCTTCACCTGACACCTTCAACATTTTTAACCTTTTTTTTTAAATAATCCTGTAATCTTGGCGAGAAAATGCCAAAAATCCAAGTTTTAATGTCAGGAATTCGCTGGTTTAAAAGTTCAGCCAAATCCGCAGTCCATTAATAACTGTCCGTTTTCGTAATTGTGGAAATTGTAAAGCAAACATCCTTCCGATAAACCTCTCGACTACTCCAAGAAGTTTTATACAAGCTTTCGAAGTTAGTTTGTTTGTTTCGAAGGCAATAGAATTTGCTTAATGACCTCCCTATCGTGATACTTACAGCAATCGTAAAACCAACCATCTAAATTCTTTCGAACACATTTGCATTGCTCCGAGAAATTTCGTACGAGGTTCCGTATTTTTTTTTTTTAAACGTGGCACAGACTTCGGATCAATTAATAGATGCTGGATGTACCGAATTCTATAAAACTCATACAATAACTCTCCATCTTCGTAACTGCGGCGAAGTTAGAGCGAACTGAAATCCTTTCGATAAAATTCTTGAGTGCTCCAAGAAATTTCACGCGAGGTCCCGAAGTTTAAAGCAAACTCATTAAGGTAGAGATAAGTGGAGAACACGTTACACGAGTTCCACAAATATTTAGTCCAGTTAAATGAAAACAATAGGAAAAGTCGACGGCACTGTGCAAATGCAATTACTTAATGCATCTGTCCTGTGCGTTGTACCGCCCGATCCATTACGACTAATACCGTGACTTTATCATCTATCCGATATTTCAGCGTCCGATAAGAACAATGCTGTTTCAAGAAAAGTTATGAAAAACGAAAGCTAGCTTTCGCCCTTGACCCGACAGCTTCGTATCACGCCGACCATTATCACACTTTCGAACTTTACTTTTTCCAATGGTTCAAAAAACATTTTTTAAAAAACAGAAAACAACATTTTATGATTTCCTACCGAACACATTTACGAAGTACAGAACGTATTAATTGTAAGCCAGAAGAAATTGACGAAATAAAATCACAAAATTTAATTGCATCCAGTAATCAGGCGAGAAAAGACAATGTATTTATGACATAAGCGCATCTTTAAATGGCTCTGACGTTTTTACTGTTGTGTGTTTTATATTACATTTCTTTATATGTATTTCTGTCAAAAATTCATCGAATCGAGTGATTAAATCGAACTAAATGATTTGATTGTGTTCTATAATCTTGTACAGGTGTTTAAGAGCTAAATGATATCTTATTGATAATAATTATATCCAGTAATCTTGTGTAAATTCTCCAAAAATGCAGAACAATGCATTCGAAAAAGTGTAAAAATCATTTTACAGCTCAAGACAGAACAACTAAATAGCGCTGTGAAAATTAATCGATCACTTAAAAACGAGCTTGCATACAGAAAGGAGCACCGCGAAATGAGATCGTACATATTATACGCGAGCATCCGGGCATTAAAATCGCGAACGTGCTCTAGCGTTAAATAATCGTGCACTGGATACTATTCTTAAAAATCTGCTTGCATTCTCCCGAATCGTTTGAAAGAACACAGTCATTCGAATCCGAAATAATCGTATATAAAATGGGAAGCAATTTCCAGGAAATCGGGGAAAAAAGAAAATATTAGATACTTGAATAAGTTTCTACCGTTTACTAATAAATGCCGGAACTAATAGTATTTGCGTGTAATTTGTACACTGTTGATTATATGCATTTATAACAAAAATGAATTTAAGAATATCCATGATTAGTTTCAGCCTATTTGGCTCCTGATTCATGCAATGGAAACAAACAATTTTTATTTTGCATAAAGATCACCAGTCTAGTAGTTTGTGATAGTATTGTATGTACATATGTGATGGTACTATAAACGAGCCTTAAGGTTAAACTTCACCTTCTGGGACCAAAAACTTGCAACTTTTTTTATATAATCCTGTAGATCTTGACAAAAATCGAAGTTTTAACGCGTTATTCACTGGTTCAAAAATTATGGGTATTTAAAGATGAGCAATTTTAAGCATTTTTTATCAATAAGAACGCCGTCGGTGAACGGACCCAGTGGATGGGCTTATTTATCAAAAACGCTTAAAATTGCTCATCTTTAAACGCGCATAACTTTTTAACCACTGAATTCCTCCCAATAAAACTTCGACTTTCGGCATTTTCGCGCCATGATCTACGGGATTATATAGAAAAAGTTAAAAACTTTTGGTCCGAGAAGGTGAAGTTCAGCCACCTTTAAGACTTAGTACACAACGTCTGAGTTTAACGTGAAAAAATGCTTCCATGACATTGAAATGTCGAATTTCGTACCGCAAAACAGCATTTAAGAAAGACGAGGGCCGCTGAGATGTTATTTCAAAATCGTGTGAAAAAAGAATTGACTGTATTCTCTATTTTTCTAGTTGAACAAAGGGTCTTTCTTTGCCAAAAGAATGGCAGAAAATTGTTCGCATACCTAATTGGAATCGCTACGCCGGAAAGAGACGCATCGTCGACACTTCGAGAAGCTCGTGCTCAGTGGCGATTGTTCTTGCAATGGTTCGGATCCTTTTCTCCCATCTTGCCCGCTTTTGCATTCCGAATGTGCTCGATAACTGATATTTCGGGAACGCTTCCAATCTTCCGGAATTGAAAAACAATGGCCGCCGGGTCGGTCAGTGGTTTCCGAGGCATTGACTTGGAACGGTCAATACCAAGCAATTTTAATGAGAACGTTGGGAAACAATACTTTCTGCTGCTCTCAGTAGACGGTACACGTCTCTCTATCAATTCGATATTTCTTCCCCCGAAGATATCCGGAACAAACAACGAATCACCGAAGGAAATTATATATTTAGTTCCAAACGCGGCCCTCGAGAAAATCGCATTGACTACCACTGAATTGTTGATGTGCAATTTAATGACGGCTGAGTGCAAAAGTTTTACGGACTCTGAATAGTTACTATGATCGCCATTATTTTGTCGGAACAATGGACAATGTTGCCCGGGTATTACGTGTCGTAACACAGATAATTAGTTGTTAGTTGAAACAAAAATTTCAATAGACTTGAGCAAGCCGTTCTGCTTTGAGAGAGAATTAAACGTTGTTTGCTACGTGCAAGTGTTTCATAGAAAATTTATATTCAAGTATATTTTATGATAGTTCTCTCATGAAAATTGCACCGTCGCTTTTACACTTGTGAGAAATTTAAAGCACCGATTTTTCATTATTAACATCGTGCAAGCGAACGGTGTTTTAATTTTGCAACCTTCGATCGAGTTGTGTGAGCAATTAGCACTGCACGAACAAATTTTCATCGTTCATGTCTAAAAGTTTTCTGTTATAAACTGATCTGCGATACTTTGCAAGAACGCACAAAATCGTGAATGAAAATGTAAACATGAGTATGCAGAAGCAAACATTGAAAGTTCCGTAAAGCTCACGTCATTTTTTTCAGCAAAAATCAAGTACGTTTTATGGTAGTCAAAAACATTTTAATGTCCCAATTATTAGTTATCAGGTTTAATGTTTAAAATTTGTATCACGAAGTCAATTGATTCGCGATACTTTGATCTTGCTACTTTGTGCGTTCTTCCGCGCAATATCGTTGAAGAAAATGCAGGAACGAAAGCCCCAGGGTCCCATTGACTGCGCAAGGATTAAATCGCGAAAGTTTCGACAGACGCGGCTCGTCCATTCAAGATTCCTCGTTCTAATTGTTAAGTTTTCAGCTTGGCTACCTATACGCGACCGACACGGCAGCCAAAGTGTTAATTCCGCGTCCATTAAAATTCTTCCTGCCGTTGCAACCGGGAGACGGATTCCGTAATAAGAGGGCTTAAGAAACTCTTCCGCGCGACTCTAATTTTCCACCGCTGAGCTGCGCACCCTTATTTGAAACACAAACACCGTTATGAAATTCTCGGGCCAACAGTCGAGTAATACAATTCCCATTCTCCGGCTGCAGAGCGATACCGTTCCCGCAACAGGATACAGAAACTTTCGGACCATGCGATTAAATAATGCAATTTTTAACTTCTTCCCCGGAAATTGAGCTGGTCCAACGCCGAAACAAACTTTTTCGAAAATTTGACGCGGGAGAAGTGGAAAATTCTTGCTGAAAATTCTTGTTTGTTTATCGAGTCGTGGGAATTTGTACTTTACAGAAATTGGCAGACGGTGTTAAATGGACGAACAATTTATAACTTCTAAGTGAAGTATTGGGGCCCCGCTCTTATGCTCTTATTTCATGTATTGCTATGAATAATATAACTATTTATGGACTACGTTTCTATTCATCATTACGATACGGATGAATATTAGGTGAATACAAGGGTTGCTATTCTTCTATTTTTGTTTTCACTTAGAGGATCGTTAAATTAGAAGTTTTTACTTCATTTTATTTTCCGTGAGAATTGCAAGTCGCTGTTAAATATTTAAAATAATCAGAACTGAACGATGCGATGTATCAAGAGGGTGAATTTTAATAAAAGGGTTGCTGTTCTCATAATTTTGCTCTCATTCAGTGGAGCATCAAATCAAAAGTGTGTACTCCAGCTTATCTTTTATAAGCATTGCCAGTCAGTGTTGAACACAAGTTACAAGCTCTGGAAATTTTTAAAACAAAACAAACTTTGCAGTACTAAAAGAGTCCAGTTCATTACAAGGGTTGCTACTCTCATATTTTTATTTATTGGATTATCAAATTCGAAGTTCATACTCCATTGTAACTTTTATTAGAATTACCAATTTGTGTTAAACAGCTGTTGCAAACTTTGTACAAACAACCAAAAATAAGCGATATGTATTCAGCAATGAGAGGGTAAATAAATTATGCCCACCAAAATGATCTCCGTCATTACACGTAAAAGGTAACGCACAACTTCGTAAATCACAGTATACAGAGTGTCCTAAAAATGTTGTACTTCCTTGAGATGGATTCCTGAAATCATTTGAAGAAATTTTTTCTTTTGAGAAAATGTTCTCCGTGGCTTCGCTAAGGAGTTATTAACGAAAAACACGGACCAATCAGGGCGCGGCAACAGCGGACGGATTTCGGCTCGGCCAATGGCAACGCCACGCTCAGCGGAACCTGCCGCGGTGTCCGAGTTCGTCTACTATTGTCGCGCCCTGATTGGTCCGTGTTTTTCGTTAATAACTCCTTAACGAAGCCGCGGATAATATTTTCGCAAAGGAAAAATTTCTTTCAGATGACCTCAGGAATCACCCATTTCAAGGAAATGCAACATTTTTGGGACACCCTGTATGTAGTTCTCTTTAGCAACTTCTGATTGAGGCTATCTAGCCTCGAAAGTGGCCAATTTTCAGATGGCAATTTCGCTCTTTTCCGCGGCCACAAAAAAATACGTTCTTCCTGCTTCCGACCATTACAACCCAGCAAAGTTTCATCAAAATCGGGAGGACGATTGGACGATGACCCGCATAACGTTCGACGGATTACTACGTTTCCTGTTCCGTTTGAATCGCTTTGAGCCGAATTTCCTACGAAGATAATGCAGAACTGCGAATCGATTCCAGTCAATAACCGTCGAAACTATCGAACGTGGTTTTCGAAAATCGTCGTAACGCTCGAAAAAGTCTTTTCGGGTCCCTTAATGCGACCCGATTTCCCTAATTGTATTGTTACAATCCCTGTACCTTTTGACATGGTCGCAAGCTCTCATTGTTCGGAGACAGTTCTTTGTTTGAGAAGAATGTACAAACATTTTTATTAACAAAAACCAATCCCAGAGATTCCTACAAAATCGGTGTAATTTAATTAATGAAACCGAAACTAGAAATTTAAAATGTATTATAGAGGATGCTGTCTTAACCCTTTTGGATTATAAAGATCCTAATAAATTTCGGTTTATCTGGGTATGTCATAATAAAAATGAATTTCTAAACCTAGTCAAAAATTACTGTCAGTTATATGTGACTGACGTGGCAGTTAACGTGTTAACACATTGAATGCCACACCAATGATAAAACAAAATATTTAATAATACGCGAACAGAAATGATAAAATTTATTATAACAATCACTTTTTTAACCTTCACACACCTCGTCGATCCTGACAAAATTTGGTTTACTTAATAAATTGTAATGAGAATTGATTTTCAAACTGGATAAAAGCTTGTGTCACTCATGTGTGACTGACGTGACAGTCAAAGTGTTAGTGTGCACGTTCTGTAATTTTTTTTATTCACGTGACATTGTGACACAGACGCGATAGAGATGGGACGTGTCACGTGACTGGAATTTGACGGAAGGGTGGGGGAATAGCGCGGTAGAAGGGGAAATTAGAGTGGGGGAACAAGTCTTGATCTGGTGACTATGCCCGTAGCTGTGCCCACGTGCATCGGCGGGCGCCCTTGCCGCTAATAGGCACCTTACCTTGTTTACTACTCGAAGGCTAGGGCTCCAAAAATGCATATGCTTGCAAACTGCGCGCAAGCCGTAAAGCACTTTTCAGTGCCCCAGCCCGAAATAAATCTGTTTCGGTTTAACTATGTTCGCAATAAAATAATTAACTACTAATGTTCTCCGGAACAGAAAACAGTTGGCTCCGGCCAACAGTAAGGATTAACCCAATACATTGTTTTCTCGACATATGTCAACAACACGGGTGTTACCAACGACATATATCGGCCGGGAGAAATTCTTTGGTCTTAAATTCTTATTATGTTTACATTCGTCGGTGTCCGAGGCCTCTCGTATGCCCCGCGGCAGTGGGGATAGTTCTGCGACTTTTATCAGCCAGCCGGCTTGCCGGCTTTTATTTACGACATATATCGAGAAAAGACTGTAGTCCCACAAAAGTCGTCGAGGATGGCGATGAAAAAAAATTTGACGAAGACCGGCCCCTATCTCGTCGATCTTAGAATAATGAAGAATAAGAAGGAGAAGAAGGGGTTGTGTGTGTAGGATAGAAGGGATGGAGGGAGGGAGAAACGGGTCTCTACCCGTTAAATCGGCGCGGTTCGGCGTCCCTGTAACGGGCAGCGGGGAAAGCAGATGGTTAATTTCGATAAGGCGGCGAGCTTATTATCGAGTGGGCGGAGAACGGAAGGCGGGCCGATGTAAGCACGTATCGTAGCTTTTGTGGCTGGCAGAATGGATTCCATAATGAGATGCCGTGTAAACTGGGACATCTAATTATACTCGAGTGCACACCACTCCAGAAACGTTCGGTCGTCCCTGGACCGCGGGAGCCTGGGCTCCTGTCGAAACGATAACGAATATTCAAGGATCAACAGACAACCGACGCGACGACGGTGACTTCACAATACACGACCGTAATTCACTATGCCGGGGCTCCCTTTCCACCGTCGCCAATGAGTTCGCGATACTATGCGGAATTCCCCGGATCCGCGGATAATGGTATTGGTAAACGGCCGATGTAACGGACCCATGGATTCGCTTCTGCGTCTCGGATTCTCATCCGTTACCGTCGGAGGGGAGGCCGTTCGTCATGAAAGGGGACACCGATCTGTTTGGAATAGGAATTTCGGGATTGATTGCTCCTGAATAGACCGTCGGAATCACCCCCGTCATATTTGTGTATACCCCATCGCGCGGTAGGAATCGACGCGGCGCTCGGCGAAATCGAGTTGCGAATATGACTCTCAATGCTGAACGAAACTTTTGCTTACGGAGGGTTGAAACGCGCTCGATTGGCCCACAGAGGTTTTATGGCGCTTTTCATCATTTGGATGATACCGGGAATTCGTCAAGATGAGTTCCCTTTTTATTTCGACTGGTTTAGTACGCACATTTTGTGAGGCTATTGGGTTAACCCTTATACCCTATTGTCAATATCTCCGTACCTACTTTCGATTTGACTTTACTACTTTTTGAGTGGTTTTAGTGGCAAGCTGCAAGTTATTGTAGATTTCTACTTTCTTAGATAATTGACTGAGTGTCTAGAAAAAGGGTACTTGTTAGACTTCCCTGAAATTGGACACCCTTGTACAGTGTTTGCTCGACATATGTCCAAAGCACGGGTCTAGCCAAGGACATATATCGGCCAGGAGGTCTCTCGAGCTTCTTGGCCCCTCACGGGGCATACCCCGCAGCAGTGGGGATAGTTCTGGGACTTTTATCGGCTAGGCATTTAGGACATATAAATAAACACTGTATTCAACCCACACGCCCCTTTCACACCCCCGCACACGCTTCGTGGAACTATTGGGTTAATCCTCACTATATTGTCAATACCCGTGCACCCTATTACACGAGTCTATTTTCACCTTTGCAATTTCCCGAAATCTTTTAGTTCACAAATATCCAAATCGTTTTCTTGGATAATTGAGGCAGTGAATTATTTTTACGTCTCCCTGTAAATTTCATGATGTGCGACATACACCCTTCTACTAGACTTGCATTCAATTGTAAATTCATATGCATCTGAGACATAAACGTAGTTGCGCCGAAACTGTAAGGTTCAGTGACTACAATATTAACGAACGTTGTGGAAAGTTTTGGGTATTGACACTGTTTGAACGAACATCTAACTGTAATGTAGAATGTATACACGAATGCAATACATTGTACAACCACCCCCCAAGCTATTACACGCTTCATTCCCCAATTTGGCACTTACAGTCGGTCTCGAAAATATATTGTGTACGTCTGCCAACTTTCGAATGTTAACCCTTTGCACTCGAAGACGACTGCGAACCGACGCTAACAATTATCACACGGTAATTGAATTTTTGTGTTGCTAATGATATTTGTATTGTAGAAATTGCTGAATGTTTAAATGTTTAACGAACAAGTACGCAGAATTTCATACGTGTGTAGAATGAAAAAAATGGTATAGAATGAAAATAGCTTCGAGTGCAAAGGGTTAACCTAACCCCTTGCCCTATAATATCGAGTCAAACTTATGACGAACAGTTCACGCAGAATCTATTAAATATGTTTATTAATAATTTTTCTTAATGAAAGGATCCCAATTTTGATCAGCATATTAATCAATATGATTCAATCAAATAAAAAATCACTAAAAAAAGGGAAAAATATTTGTTTTTTCTTTGATGCATGTAATGGCCGGCTTTGCAACCATCAATTGATGATTTCCGACTTTTCATTTCAAGATTATTGAAATTATAAACATTACATTTTGCCTCGATGTATCCGATAAAAATGAGTGTCAATTTCACATTGCAGTTCATATTTATTTACGAAAACAGCGAATATAAAGTCACCGCCTCTGTTTATTATTGGTTGCGTTGCGCGTGAAATGAAAACTGAGTTATAAATTCGAAAAAGTATTTATTCATCTTCACCTCGCATTGTCATAAAAAATGTATAAACTCACCAAAAAAATAAAGTAAAAATATTATTGTAAGATTATTCAGTTATTACCCACGCAAAATTAACTCAAGATACAAACTGAAATCCGTGAAGCATTGTCGACAAATGCAAAATACAGTAGTGAACTCGTGCGATAATTAAACTGCAGATCTTTATGCAAATTTTTTTATCTTTCAAAGATCACTTCATAAAAATTGGAAGCAGTTCAGAATTTTTTGAATATACATATTTTCATATTTTCCGAAGGCTACGCAGGTTGAAGATTCTAAGATTTGAATGATAATAACGTTATTTCATTTCAGTGACATTTCGCGCAGATGCAAAATAAATTGACAATAAATAACGGGGGAGAATTCGCCAAGAGTATTCCGAATATCGAGAAATATTCGTTCGTGATAATTATTTAAAATGGTTGCACAGTTACGTATTAACTGTTCTAGCGCGAAGCGAGTCCGCCGGCCTGGGATGAAAACCAGTGTAATTAGTAGTTGACACTTGATCCATTAAAAAAGGTGTCCATCCGCTGGATTCCCAAGCACCATTGTATCCCAGGGTCATTAAAATAATCAACTGCAATCGCTCGTATTCACCGTGCAAACTAGATTCGATTCATCAATAGTTCGGTTAATTTTAATTACCGTCGTTTAGACTTTCGGCGAAGGCCTCCCCCCCCCCTTCCCCTCTTTTGTCGAATCTCACTTTTATCCTCCATATTGTACGCCTCTGGCTCCCTAGCAAACTGAATCAGTGATCATGCTTGTTTCGCATATTTTCCTTATGTCTGACACAATACTCTAGTAATTCCACCCAAAATAATTATGCTACAATAATGCTCTAACAACATTAACAACTACCATAACTGTTCAACATTTAATCATTATTATGAGCAACAATCTTTAGGAAGAAATTAAAATTTTCAGGAGAACAAATAAAATTATGCAAACAGTATTAGCACAAAATTTTAGATTTCTTATTTTTTTTTTAGAAACAAATGAACGCTGTGTATATGTAGGTAGATCGCAATTATTAATACAAAATCGAAATTTTCTAAGTCAATTGTAACGAATAGAAATGATATAAAAATGTACTTTTCCTCTTAATAATTTTAATACGTCAGAGATAGTGCTATTCATTTTTCAAATATTTTCACAGTTTTGTATTTTACTGATTGAGGTTTGCCATAAATGCGGAAATCCGCAGTCTAATCGTAAGCTACATAAATGGAAGTTGAATGGAAACATAATTTCATACAATTTTGAATTTAATAATCTCAAAGGGAATAGAAGTTCGTTTAATTAATCTTTGGAATCATAATTGGTTTAAAAGATTTAACACTTTAATAGAGAGATAACCTTGCTGTGGAATGTAAACAAACAAACTTAACTTTGGATATACATATTAATTGCATCTTAATGGCCCGAGTAACTGCAAGGATTAATTAACGCTCTCAATCGTTGAAACGTAAGTTGAATCCCGAAGAATTCGTCCCGGAAATCAGGCAAAGCGGTGAAAAACGTTTGTCCGGTTTCCACGAGGGAAGCTTGGCGGCGAGCATGAAATTTTTTCCGAGCAAACACAAACCGCGGACCTCAATAAAATCCAAAAAAGAATTCGGTTTTTGTCCGGACGGTTCCAGCCGCGGCACACTGGCAGTCTTATTGCAAACCTTGAGCTACTTAAAGCGACGAGCTTAGTTCGGCTGTTTCACGGCGCAGGAAAAATGGCGAAAGCTTTGAAGTTCGTCCACGAACGCGAAAGAAAAGTATTTGTCAAATACAGTGGAACCTTTTGAAAAATAAATCAAATCTTGCGCCACGCCAGTGTCATTCCAAATGCAAATCGCTGCAGCCTTCGTCTGTGCACTTGAGCAAAAAATGTACAAAAAGGGGAAAGAAAATTTTCCTCTCTGATTTCATCAATATAGTCAACAAATGATCAACCCTCTGTGAGAAGTAAAATGCAGTAGTGTAATAATAGTGTGTGTAATAAAACTAGTGTGTATCGAAACTTTTGGAAAATAAATTTTATGCAAAACCATTTCATTTCGAAATCGTTGCAGTTTCCGTCTCAATGTAAGAAATGTATGAAAAGAGGAAAGAGAATTTTCCTCTCCGATTTGACCAATATGATTAAAAAAGTATCATATTTCTGTGAGATGTAGAATACATTTTGCAATGGTATGATAAGCATTTAAAAAATGAAAAGTTTATTTAGAAAATAAACCAAATCTTGTGCAAGATTGTGCACCAGTGACATTTAAAATGCAAATCGTTGCAATCTCCGTCCCTATGTAAAAAATGTACAAAAAGAGGACAGAAAATTTTGCTCTCTGATTTTATCAACATGGTTTCGCTAAAAAATTATCATCTTTCCTTCGGGATGTAAAGTAAATCTTGTAACAGCATAATCTTCGGATCGATCTCACTTAAATACGAGCTATTATACTTCCAAACACCACGTTCCAATAAAAGATAAAATTCCTATGGTCCTCAATGGTAAATTTCTTTGAATACTACTATTTCCACCTGTCAAGAAAATTCCTCATGATAATTTAACACTTAACTGCCAACCCAGCAAATTCCATAAAATCAAACTAATTTATTTCATGAAATAAAAATTAAAAAGAAAAATGTACGATATCCTTTCAAGCTTCTTGCATTCTGCAGATTCTAGCCACCGATACACTGTATATACTAGCTCTAAGATTTATTTTTAAATCTAGATAAATCATTCCGTCATCGAGATATGAGATGGCAGTAAACGTGTTAATTAACTTGTGTAATATTTTAACAGTAGAACTACCGAATACTAAACATAGCTAGTGTATATTCCCTTGTAATAACGCCAAGATTTTTATTACAATTCGAATAGTGAAGGTCATCGAAAAATTTCTCACAAAAATATTTCTATAATTTCAATAATCGTAAAAAGAGAAATCGGGAGCATCTTTACCTGTTTGATAGTTCCAGTGTTAATTGATTTTGTTGAATATCATCACGCGTGCAAAAAAAGCGTTCAGGGGTAAGATCGGCGTGCGAAGAAATTCTCGGTCAGGTGAGACTAAATTCGTCGGAAAATGGATGATTTATAACACCGATGTTCGAAGGTCACGTGTAGAATCCATGAGAGGAATAAGAGCCTGAAATTCAACGGGACGAATTTAGACCGTGGCCTTCGGCTCGGATTCATCTCAATGTACCGTAGAAGTTCGATTAGCTGAACGTTCGATTCTTCGAACCATTATTTTAATCGTGTTTTCGGTCGTTTCGAACCCGGGGAACAGCGCGTGGCTGGCATTCACCGCGATTATTCAACGGTTCAGCCAAAAGAGTATCGTACTGATGGTCAATGTCTCGTTAATAACCAAAAAGAGCTCATTAATGAAATAACTTTTCCTATATTCAGATCGAAACGGGGATTTTGTGCGTCAGCCCCTCGAGATTCTAAGTGTTCTCAGTCTATAAATTCAACTGCGATTCAATCGTATTTTGCTTTCAATGAGCTTCCCGTCATATTTTAGACTGTGGATTTTATGCAGTTATGATAATAATTTTTCATTAGAAGAATTGTAAGGATATTGTTGTATTGTTTTCGCCTCCTAAGACGATTAACCCTAGATCACTAAACCTTACAAAATCTAAATAAATTCAATTTTCTCACTTTTGTAAAGCAACAATAACACAACACAATAAAATGCATAATGTTTTAGTCAAATTTTTTTTTCACCAGTCAAATTATTACTCTCGCATCTTAAACGATGCACCGTAATCAGCGATCCATCTGGGAAAAAGTGGTTTTATGTGGTAGAAAAACTCGGAAGAAGAGGAAATGAAATTGCGCATGTGAAACGTCATTTTTAAAGAGATCGAGTGTCCACGTGTCCGACAATTATTGGATATTTCTGCTTCCGCTTCTGTTCCGAAACAATAGCACCGTTGCTTCGCAATCATTAAAGAGATATTAATCTACGATACGTGAGATGTCACTAATTCTAATTAATTTAGATATTCTGTAAGTCTGTTGTTCGAGAAAATTATTAACTAGCCTAGTGACGGCTGCAGATTTTATGCATTTATAGCAAAAATTGATGAGCAAAGAACACATATACATTACGAGAACTTAAGTCCATTATTACATTATTTTTGTGTTACTGAAATTTTTGAAAGAAGAAATAAAATTTATTTTACAGAAAAATCCATAGATAATAACAATGAAGTACTATCAACTAAAGAGACCGGCTTGCAGCAACATCGCACTAAAATAACAAGCCTGAGGAAAATGTATTTTACACGTATTTTGATTAAAATCTGACCAGAAAAATACCGAAAAAGTTCCACTATTTTCTTACGTAAATTTGTAACTTACCAAAGCTTTAACACTTTGACTGCCCCGCTACCCGTATTTGGGTATGTGGAATTTATGTTACAGGTAGAGTGAGCTAAATTTGCTTATGATCTGTGAAATGTAAAAGTATTGAGAAAATAATTAACGATCGATCTTAACTTCTCAGTTTCTATGTCCTTAACCTTTAGATAGATCTTCAAAACGAACTTTCAAAATGCAATGATTCAATTGAATTATATGTAATATTATAATTATGTTTAATATTCATCTCTATCGAAATGGTAAATAGAAGTAAATAATTATTAGCATAAGTTTGAGTGGAGCCGCGTCGACCCCGATAGTTCGCTTAATGATTAAATAAATTATTCCGATTGTACTTAATTGTCGTGGCGACCGAGGTGGCATACGTAAAAACGATTTTCAGGGACAGGAGATATTAATTTTTCTCAAAAATGAAAATGTCATGTACGAAGACCAGAAACCACACTACAAGAAAGGGTTGTTAGAACAGTTTAGTTGTTCTCGCCGAAATGGGGGGAGGGTGATAGACAGCGCGAGGGTGGAAAGAGAATGAAAGAAGAACTCGAGTTTTCGAGTACGAGCTGAGTGCAGAACAGAATTGTCACCAAAAAAGTGCACAGAACAAACCAACGAATACGTCCACAAGTGGGGAGAACGGTTGGGAGACGAGGGATGATGTCGGAGTCATTAGAAGAGTGCCTAGGGCCTGCGGGGAAGCACCATGATGCAGTTTATTTTAGTTTTGATACGCGCCAGACACGAGCAAGATCTTTTTCGGAAATATTTTTAAACGAACGCACGATGAAGCTTGTTGCTGACAAGCAACAGCTGACAGAGGATTGTGGTAAATTATAATAGAAAATGTTAAGGGAGGCATAGCACAGGTACCGTTGACGATAAGTTAAGCGCGTTTCGAACACAAGTGATCTTTCAAAATATTTTTGCTGTTGCTCGAAGACGTTTTTATATCGTTTAATGTTGTTCCTTGCGGACGAGCTGTCATTTTGTTGACCTATTGGCACAGAACCTGAACCATTGAACACTAACTAATACTAACTAATAAGATTAAAAGTCAATGAAAAAAATACCATTTTCTATATGCTAGAGGAACAACAGTTTTATAACAAAGTAGTTCTGTTGTGTAATTGAGGCATAATTAGGTGTTCAAAAATAAATAACACTGTGAAAATGCTTGTTCCAAGCAGAATGATCTTAATTATTATCCTAACTTTTCATGAGAACGAGGCTTTAATTCTACTTTCTTTAGTCGTTTTTACAGACTCGTTAAATTTTCGCTGTTTTCGCTGTTTTGACGCCATATGAAAAATCACAACAACCTATACCTTGTTTTTTAGTTAACAAAAATGGATGATTCTACGTTCACAAGATTCGACGTTCCACAGTCAAGTTCGAAGAAGACATAACAGTAACTTTCAGCCAAATTCAAGCGTACAATTGTTTCCTCAAAAAGATTGTTGCAACAAAAATATTCTCGATTTTCCCACACGAAATTTTAGCCAGACATTGCGATATACCACCGCTTTACCTCAAAAACATAAGTACGTGCGGAACTATGGAAAGGAGAGTACATACTCGCGTGACCAGCGCGAAACGTGTTAACAATCGACTCGTTTATATTTAGCGATTCATCGAAGGAGCCGAATGAACGGGAGCGGCGCGGCATAAAAACGCGTTCTCTCTTAAAGTATCCGTTCCTCTCTTCGCAATCTAGAAACCCGATTTTAAATAGCCGCAATCTAATTGCAAGGATCCATGGGAGCTTCTCGGGATGAAAACGACGTTTTCTTCGGTACCGTTCGGGTATTTGCCTGAACCGAATATCGATAAAATATTTAGCTCTAATTCAAAGCTAACGAGCTCTTTCATCTTGGCAGACGTGAAAGAAAATGGAAAGAATATTCCCCGAGGGGGATAATCCTCGCCACGAAAGGGGCGCCGGGAAAAAATGTGTAAGAGCGTCCGAGGGAAACGGGTAGAGGTGTGCGAGAACCCGAAAATGTCGGGTCGAGAATTTTTTCGGGATCGAGACGGACCCAAAATTTTTACGGGGTCGGGACGTATTCTTACAAATTTCGGACTTTTCGAATATTATCGGAATTTTCGAATATTGGCGGGACTCTAGAATATATAGGGACTCTAGGATATATAGGGACTTCAGAATATATGGGGACTCTAGAATATATGGGGACTCTAGAATATATAGGGACTCTAGAATATATAGGGACTCTAGAATATATAGGGACTCTAGAATATATAGGGACTCTAGAATATATAGGGACTCTAGAATATATAGGGACTCTAGAATATATAGGGACTCTAGAATATATAGGGACTCTAGAATATATACGGACCCTAGAATATATCGGGATTCTCGAAAATTTGGGGATTCTCAAAAATTTCAGAACACTCCAAAACTTCAGAAATCCAAAATTTGGGAATTTTCAAAAATTTCAGAACTCTAAAACTTCAGACATCCAGAATTTTTGAATTCTCGAATATTTTGGACTATGTAAAGTTTCGGGACTTCCGAGAATGATCCGAAAAATTAAAATTCCGATATATTGGTGAATCTAAAAATTTTCGAGAACCCGACCCGTCTTAACCGTCGGATACCCGACATTTTCGAGTTCTCGAACACCTCTAGAAACAAGCGTCGTAGCCCGCGCGTATTCCAAACAACACGTATCCGAAATTTCTTTGGTGGTCTGGCGAGTATCAAGGTCCCGAGCGTAAACAATTCGATCGGGTCAAGATTCACTTGGCCGATTTTATCGCTGGCAACGGAATACCTCCATTTATTACGGATCGGCCGCGTTCCTGACAGAATCGGCGCGTTCGCAACTACACTTTGACCTGATCCAAATTTTTGTAACGCGACAAGAAGTTTTCAACACTTTCGTCTCGATCAGAAGACAAATAGATTCTTTTTTTTTTCTGTTAACCATCGATTGGTTGTGCTCGAGTCCGTTTTAATTCGGAGTTACAGACGTTGAGTCTCAAATCTAGTTTTCTGGAAGTCAGTTCAAATTATTATCTATTTATACTGGGACCAATGAGGAGATTAACGTTGATCTCAAGGAATTTTCAAAAAAGATTCCATTTTAAAGGAGTTGAAGACTTAGTGAAGACTTTTTCATGCACTGTATCTAACAAAAATCGATTATTAGGAGCTTCAATGAATCTACTTATGGTTGCCATAGTGAAAAGCATACGCCTTTTGCGAGGATTAAGTTTCTTCGCTGAAAGGATAATGCAAATTTTAAGTTTCAATGTTCGACGTATCCTGCAGCGTCAGTTGCTGTCGGAATCAAAATATTTTCCATCTTATCGCTTAATTATGTAACAGTCTTACGAAACGTCTTTTATACATATACTTTCGCGCAAGAAAGCATCGAGCCCGCTATATTTAGCTCAACCCGCTACAACAACTTTTTTTATTAAACATCTGCAACCTCGCGTGAGATTCGTTTCGATATACAGTGGCGTGCACAGATGTTTCCGGTGAAATCAAATTTTTGTATGACATTTCGAAAGCGGTGTCTAAAAATATTGCAAATAGGACTCAGCGAAACTGTGTATTATCTTTCGATAAAAATTGTTTTACACGTCACTTCCGGAATACGAAATTCTGCAGATACATCACGTCAGATATTTTTTACCCTGTGTAAGAAATTTTTACAAGTTGGAATGTTTCTTAATAACCGAAACGCGTGGATAAACAACGATTAACGTTACTATTTTTAATGGTAACTGATTTTAAGGACACTAAATTAAGAAGAGACTACAAAACAATACTATTTTGATTTCGCTATAGAATTTATATTTCGATGTATTTAAACTGCATTGGCCTCTCCTGTGCACCAATTGCAATACTGAGCCCACATGAAAGATGCTTCCATATCAAGACTCTGATTGTTCAATATACATAAATATTTGATCTAAGCAAAACCCTCGGGACCGTGCCATTGCATGGCTTCGATCGACTTTTCACGAAGGGACCCAATTACTGTGGGGATGCCAAATACTGTGCCTATGTTAATTACACATTTTTGAGCATAATGAATATTAAAAAAGAGATATACAATATATATTAACTGATTTTAATGAAGCAAATATATCTCTTTTTTAATATTCATTATGGTTTAAAAATAAGCGTAATTAATATAGGCACAGTAATGGGCACCCCATAGTAATTGGGTCCCTTACCCTAGTCATTTTTAAAGCATAATAGTTTGCAAACATCATTAGAGATATTCAAACGAAACCAATTGTAAGCGCAAGGGTAAAATGGAGTTTAATGAATATAATTGTTCATAATTGCACATCAATCGAATGGAAATACAATTTTGCGAATGTTCAGTCTCTACGGTGAAACGTATATTTCCTTCTATTTCTGAGAAAATAATGAAAATAAAATAACTCTTGCAACCCTAATCATAAGATAAATATAAATGCGAGGGATTCATTATAAATTAGCTTCTATTACCTACAATATATTTTTGTAGGATTATCGTAAAGAATCGAAATTTTTTTTCTTTTTTGGAGAATTAGGCGGAGGATTTTTGCGAATGACAAATAGAAGAAGAAACACTTTACCTCTATCAATGGATGCAGAGGTCGGCATCGATGCGACGAGAGAGTGGATATCAGTGGCAGTGATATCGTAGACTCCAACGAGCCTCCTTGTTGACTTCCTCCTCTTCCTCCTCCTCTTCTTCTTCCTCTTCTTCCTCGTCCTCCTCGTCTTCGTCTTCAGGACGAGGCACGGATCTAGTGGTCATCTCCGTCTCACCCACGGCCACGAGTTCATCCTTATCATGCCCGATATCGCCTACCCTCTCGGACACGAGAACAGAACAACATTTTCAGCTATTATTTACGAATAGTAACAGTGATCACGCCACCGTGCATCGGCGACCCGAATTATTCAATGAAATCGAATAACATACCGTGGCTGATCAAATTAATAGAGCCACGAGACCAAAAATATACATTTTTTTAATTATGTTGACTACAGTGCTGCTAAATGTGCATTTGTAAATTTCGAACATTACCACTTCATACAAAGATTATTAGAACTCGATGCAACTGGACTTTCAATATACAGGGTGTGGCCGGACGGGTGGTGCATGTAAAAATAAGTCGAAAAGAGGGAATAACATTTTTTCGTTTGACGCCTCGTTTTCGAGAAAACCGATTTTAACACTAGAACGACCGAGCAATAAATGCGACTGACGTATATTGCTTTGTAACAGTGACAAGACTGTGCCCATTCAGACTTCATACAACTTTTATTGTAATATGTGCTTCAATGAAGAGGTTCATTAAAAAAATTTCCGATGAAAACATTTTTACAATTTCAATAATTGTGAAAGAAAAAATTAGGAAGCAGTCATTTTGACTGCTCCGGTCGTTCTAGTGTTAAGAATGCAGCAAGTACACGTGCTATTATACGGAAATTGTCTGACGTGTCTGATCATGGCCAACCAATTCTACTCCCTGTATATACAATACTAAGAAGCACACGTACCCGACGGATCTTAAAACTCGATTTTCTCGAAAACGAGGCCTCAAACAAAAAAATATTATTCCATTCTTTCGACTTATTTTTATATGTAGAATCATCCCCTGCCCGGTTGTACCACCCGTCCGGCCACACCCTGTATAAATTGATTGTTTTCATGTGAGATTGTCAATTTGTGCAGGTGGTAATAATACTTTGATCACCTATTGTAACTTTCCTATTTATACATCATCTGTATCAAAGGTTTGAAAGAATAGTTATGATTATGAATCGTAACTTTACAGCTTTTGTTTTGTTGTATGTGTAAATTCCTTCCATTTTGTACAGTTTTGAACACTTTTCAAGGACAATGTTTTTTGCGATGATGCGTCCTGATTTATAAATGAAGTTTTGCACTAATATAATATTCAGTGTACTATTCAATGTATGTTCAATGTACTATGTTCAGTGTACTATGTTAAATGTATTGTTCAGTATACTATGCAGTATACTGTTCTATGCACTATGTTGTGTACTGTTCAGTCTACAGTTAACTTTTCAATTTCATTTCACTAAATAAATTATTTTGATTTCATGGAATCGTTAAGTTTGCTGGATTGCAAGTTACAATGTTACCGATTAATCATTGAATGTTTCTTTTTTTTTTAAAGAAAAACAAAATAGTGTAAAATGTCTCATTCTTTTCCATTATTAACCAAGTATTTGACAAAAAATTAGACATAACAAATTCGTTTATTTCATGGGATTCTTGAGGCTGCTGGTTTAACATTCAACCGATTAACACTTTGACTGCCATACTAGAAAGCTCAAAAAGCCATAAAATCAAAGTAAGTTATTTAATGAGATAAAAATTGAAAAAAATTAAATGTATGACATTGACTAGTCCCACAACTTTCTTGCATTTTACAGATCCTAATCAAATTTGGTACGATGAATATATTAACGTAAAAATTCATTTAAAAACCTGTAGAAATAATTCCGTCACCCACAGATGGATGACATGGCGGTCAACGTGTTAAAGGGAAAAAATGAAATCTACGGTATTGTACGGTTGCGAACAACGGGAATTTAATGAAGCAATAACTGCAGACTCGTTTTTCTGTTTTCAGACGAAACAGTGTAATGAAAATGCTCAACGGAATCGGAATTCCGGCAGATTCCCGAAGAGCTGCTTATAAATAGAGTTCCAGAAGCCCGGAAACCGGCGTGAAAAACACGAATTCGAAAAATTCCGTCCGACCACCGGACTGGAATTCCGAAGATCCGCGGGGAATTGTCGTTGCCGCGATTTGTGAACGTTATCTTGAATTATTCAAGCCGAACGGACCATCGCCGCGGCGGGGCAAGTTTCAAATATTTCAAGAGCCCACCGATTCGAAGGGATCGATTCTTTCGAATCGATGTCGACGGCAGATGAAACACTCGACCAGTCTTTCGAAATTGTTGTATTGTGTGCTCGGAGAACCTCCTCTCATCGATTCGCCCACGAATTCGCGGAATTTCTTGGACCTTCTTTTCGAAATGATCATTGTTATAATCTTAACCAAAGGTCATGGAAAGGCATTCCGAATTTTTTTTCAATTTTGTCCAGAACAACTCCCTATCTTCGTGTTTTAAAAATGTACTTCAAAAAACAATTCCTTTACTAGTGACACTGAAAGTAGCTAAATGCATCTCAGTAAAAAAAAAATAATATTATCAACTATAATCGATGCTTAAATTTCCAATTTGAAAATGTCGAATCACACTCGACATAGGACTGTAAAGGGTGAATACGCTTCCGATGCCATGATTATGCAGACTATGTATTTTTTTAAAATTAATTAAATTTGATTGGTGTAACGTTATTAAAGGGAGAATAATATAAAAAGAATGTAGAGCAAGGGACCCAATTACTGTGGGGGTGCCAATTACTGTCCTATATTAATTATACATATTTTTAAAGCATAATGAATATTAAAAAAGAGATATTACATTTTTTCATTATAACCAGTTAATATATACGTTATAATCTCTTTTTTAATATTAATTATGCTTTAAACATAAGTATAATTAATATAGACGCAGTAATTGGGTCCCTTACCCTATAGTAGCTGAGACTCGAAGATCTGAATAATTTTTGCCAGCAGAAAATTGAATGCTTTAGAAATGATTACAATCAGTGCAATGACAAATTTTGATTGGCCAATCTTACATGAAATCGTCTCGCGACACCTGCAACAAGCTAATAAAATTTTAACGAGGCTAAACAGGCTCGGTTAATTTCTGTTTACTGAATAAATATGATTTGTTTGTACACACGTGACCGTGCGAACTCTCTACATCTACCTCTCTGATGAATAATCAATTGGATTTCGGAATTTAATTACGTGGTGCAATAATGAAATATACAACAACGACGAACATAGCAACGAGGTTCCAGATACAATAGAAACAGTAGGCATATAAAATTGGCATATACTCCACACTACAGTAAAAAAGTCACCAATATGGAGGTAAACTAATGAAATGTAAAATAAGGTTACAATTAATTGATTACGCAGTCCACGAATTAATTTGTACACCTAATACACATTTTCTTTACTGAATTTTTTTATTGTTTTGTACGTGCGTCTACTGAAATCACTCGTGTCTGCCCTTTATCAATTTTTGGACTTCAGAATTCCACGTCGTTTGGTACAACAATTGTATTATATGACGCGGATCTATATGCAAAAAATTTTTACATCAATTACAAGGTACTGGAACCCAATAAGAATTTGTTCCTCCTTTCAACCCCTTGCTTTATGATTTATTTTACAGCTACAGTGATTAGAAATTCTTTGTCGTCCATAATTTCCTAGATATACGAAAAGCAAAATTGATAACTATTGTATGTCTGTATTTTGTCTAATGGCTAAATATCAATAACAGAAAAATCACATTTTTAAGAGATAAAAATTTTCACCACGAGTCTAACCGGATATTATAAGGCAAGGGGTTAATCATTTTAACACGTTGATGATAATATATCGATCCCCTTAAACTCTTTATATCTTTCCACTGTTTTGTTTCACCCACTCAATTTCGTGATAAATGCATAAAATCCGCAGCCTATTTATTATACATTTATTTTCGCCATGGCTTAGTGCAAAATATTAATTGCCACGTTTTTGTGGAGCTCTAAAACCTCCGATATCTTAAATTCGAATTGATCGACAAGATAACCATGGGCGTAGAGATTGAACTGCCGCGATACCGTTAATAAGCCCTGCCAGCTGATAACTGATAACGTTTTTGCATCGTTTCGATCCATCGAATTAACGGGGGCTGGCGCAGTCTGCGGATAAAAGGTGTAAAGATAGGAGGTTACCGGGCGTTGTTTGATGACGAGCTCGAGTGGATAATTGATAATAACCAATCGACAGGTTCCGATATTTATGGAGCACTCTTTGCGAGCCGCACGCACTTCCTTCCTGAACTTTTTAACACTTACTATCCCGTGCGTTATCAATGCAAGCTATACTACTAGCGGCCACAAACAGCGACCCCCTAGGGGATGGCAATGGCGACGGGGAACGTGGGAGTATTCAAATAAATCGATATTTTTCTTAGACTTGTTTCCGTTCTCCCCGAACCGATACAAAAATTGAGCACGTGCTTCGCCGAACAAATCGAATCATTGTACATGGATTTAAATGTTTTAACATCGTTACAGATACGTGACGTCGATTGAGTCAGCCACTTCGAAAGACCTCGATCATGCTGGAAGCCACAAATACCTCTCTTGTAAAAATTTTAAGCTTTCTGTTTGAACAAATGATAACGCATAGTTCTTGAAAACCCATATATAATTTTAATTGTCCATAATGTAATGGGAAACGCTTGAAAATCTAATTAATTTAATATAGAATGAACGCAAGTGTACGAGATTCAGTGGATTAAAACACACCGAATGGAACGTTAATTATTACTGAGAAATACGCAAATCGTTGGTTGAGTAGTGAGCGTTGCGTATGGCATAAACAATTTGTTACGACTTTAGCGTACACGAATTACAAAATAACTCTGTAACGTGCTCTTCGTATTCAAACTATTATACAATTTTCTTCGCGATGAAATTCATGCTATGTAACACTTCATGCGATAAATCACGTTTGTTAAGCTTGTGGAAAAAAAATTCGAGTCTAAAATGTTTTCTAAGAAAATTATTGAACAGCTGCGCCAACGAGTAACATTCTCGTATCGAAGTCTATATGCATTTTAAAAAATCTGCACATATAATACGTCTGGCATCAGCTTTATCGAATGGAGACTATAAAGATATATTAAATTATGAAATTTGTTCATGTATTCGGCTCACCGTTTGCCCGTAACGGCAAGCCGTATTTATGAACAACTCCGGCGAGAATTTTTGTGAGAACAGATTAACAGCGAATGCACTTATGCGCTCGACCGGTCGAACGAACATGAAAATTCGCGTGCAATAAGCTCGCGTGAATTTTCCATTTATCGAGATAAAGTTAATTATTAACACGTATATCCCTGGAGTATACGATCGCGCTACCGTTCGAGCGCGATAAACAATTATTCCTTTATACATTTAATTTAAATTATTTTTCTTTTACTTCCGTCTTTCATCACGTGCAATCTAGATTAGTTTCTCTACATCTTAAGCAAAAATTCCGATGAACTTGTGAATCAGATTTTAGAATGGGGCTCCATTACCAGGGTCCGTTCCACTTAACCGACAATGACATTAATATTCGTCGACACTTTATTGTCACCGACATTTCGATCGTGACTCACTGGAGTCAATGAAATTACCCACACCACCGTGGTGAGGAGTCGAAGCACGAGAGCCGTCTTCTTGTCACTATCGCTTAGTAGTCATAGGCTTTTACGACTTGTAGACGGATATGACTCTTAGGTTTCCAGCGTGCCCCGTATATTTCAAATTCGACGCTCGGCGACAACCTTAGATTTCGTCTAAGAGTCAGTCACCAGAACGGCTCAACTGACTCGTAACGAGAATTCACTGCACAGTAGTTTGCAAAATTAAATAGAATATCCACGAGTCGGTGACAACGTAGTGTCGATGAAGACGAATGTCAGTGAAATCAGAATGTCAGTGTAAACAAATGTCCACGAAAACTAATGTCGGTGAAATCACAATGTCAATGAAACCGGAATGTCGGTGAAAACATACAGCGGTGAAGTAGTGTCGATGTGAACATTGTTGAGGAAATCATTGTCGGTTAAGTGGAACGGACCCCATTACCATCGCTTCCTCTAATAACTTTGACCGGAATAAAAAAAACTGTAACGTTGACTCCCGTGTTCCATTCTTATCCCGCGTTCTCTAATGTTCCTCGCGAGAAAGATGCAGTTCGCGGCGGAGTATCGCATAATAAGGGCTGCAATAGCGCACAGAGGACTGGGGGAGGCTCATGCCTGTGCACTCCGCAGCTCTAGAGTGCTCGAGAGGAGGCCAAGAGCCCTGAAAGGTATCACTGCTAATTTCTTTTAAAGAGAAACACGTCCTCGGTTTGCCAAGAGAGTCCCGCCCCCTCGCTTCTCTGATGTTGATAACGTTTTCTGCTGGAACACCTATTTCGGGTCTGGGTCTCGGTCTTGGTCGGAACATTCGCGGATACTTCACGACTCCAGTCCCTCCAACTATCCTGCAACTGCATAGCAGTTCAATCCCTTCGCTCCCCCCAACTCCCTTATCGTAATTCTTTCTGCTCCATCCCTCCCCTGAAGGACCTGCTTCACAAAAATGTTCAAGCGTAGTTGCACACACTACTTTTTAATCTTTACCTACTAGAAACCTATCCATAGGGTTTTCGATGGCCTTTGGTCGAAATGATTTGTCGATTTATGAATTAAACTGTTATCACTGTCGAAAAACCCTCAATCGTTAATCTTTGATTTTTAGAAGACCATTAAATTGTCGCTGATAGGTAAAGGATTAAAATGTTAGATTAAAGAGCAATAAAAGGTAACTGAACTTTTAAGGCTCATTACATCTACGATGGGAAGCTATGATCTACATTTTTGCCGCGATGCTCGCTGATAATCGGTGGACACACAATTTCCCACAAATTGTCATTACTACGGACCCTTGTACCAAAGAAAAATGTTGTGCATTAATTGTAAGAAACAGGAACCAAGTGAAATGTTCTTTCTTCCTTTACTGATTCCAGTAAATTGAAAATAGTACCACTATTTGTCTAATAGTTTCCACTATTTTAAATTGTACCTACAAAATCCGCAGTCTAGACATTACAATAAATTTATACAATTTTATATTGAGTCGCGAATTAGACGAATTAGTTGACGAACGCATCAACGCAGTTGATTCGATAAAAGGATCGAATAGCTGATTGTAACACTTATTTATGTTTTAACTTTCATCTGAAACATTCGAGCACAGCAATTTGGAAGACCAAGCGAAGTCTTCGAGTATTGGCACACCCTTTAATTCTTCAAGTATCTCTTTTCCGTCCATTCCGGTGTGTCTAAAATATTAGGTTGGCAAGGAAATTCTCTCCCCGCGAGCATTGTTCTCGAAAAATATTAATTTCGACGAAACAGGAAAAGTTTCAACGACTTTGGTCCACCGCGTATTGAATAAAATTTAAGTCGCCGGGGACTGACACACCATTTAATGTCGCAGAAAATTGCACTAATAATTGCTCTTAATATCTGCACAATTTTCTGCTGCGAACCGAATAAACAATCGTTACGTGCATTGAATCCTCGCGACTCTCTATCGAATTTAATCATTGATTAACCCTTTGCACTCGGCGCTATATTCATTCTAAAACTAAATTTTTCTTCCGTCTTGGAATATTTTCATTTTATTCATACGAAACTGATCCGATTTCCACATATAATATTTGAATATTTAGTAATCTATTAAATACAAATTTTGTAATGTAACAAATATTTTGTAAAATTTCTCGTAATTTCTTTGAAATAATGCCACAATAATTTCTAGTGGTGCTTCAGAGTCACCACTCGAGTACAAAGGGTTAAGCTTCACCTTCTTGGACCAAAAATTTCGCACTTCATTTTATACAGTCCTGTAGATTTTTACGAGAAAACTCAAAAAAAAAACAAATTTTAAAGTGCGAAGTTCGAAAGTTAACGCGGTTATACATACCAATATGGCGACGCCCTTCCCTGTCAAAAAAGCTTAAAATCGCTCAACTTTAAACACGCATAACTTTTGAACCAGTGAATTCCTGACATTACAATTTAGATTTTTAACATTTTCTCGTCAAAACCTGTGGGATTGTATTAAGAAAAGTGCAAAATTTGTGGTGCCAGAATGTGAGGTTCCGGCTAATGATCATCAATAACAAATCAACATTTTATTTATCAGAAGACTATTAATAGGTTGTTAAAATTAAAATTCCAAATCTTGTAGACAATAATCGCAAAATAAATGGTTAAAATGGATCGTTCGAAATTATCCAGAAACCCACGACCAAAAAGTTCCTTGAGAAATCCGTATTTGCGAATGATAGATTTTTAAAAATTGTCGGAGAACTCGCGAAGCGAGACAGAACTCTTACATCAACCCAGATGAGCAACCAACCGCGAAGATGAGCGATTAAAAATAATTTCGGAATATACGAAACGTATTGATGCTTCAATCTAGCGAGATGAAGGATTCTCGGTTTTGATTCAAGGGAGGGGGGGGGGTGTTTTAATATCCGAAAAAGAAAGAGGGTACGTGGAAACGGGATAAGGAAAAAAGAAAGAAGAAAAACTCACCTCAGATTTCACGAAGTGCCTTCTGTCTTCATCATTGAGGAGGCGACCGTCTCCAGAGTGTGGTTCGTAGTTTTCAACTTTTCCTTCCTAGGAGCCTCCTTTGTCGCACATTGTTTCGGTGTTTGCAAGTACATATTACCCTCTCCCCGAACTTTCGCTATTGCCTGCTCTCCCCGTTATCACATTTCAATCGTCACTCTCCGAAGCACCGGGGACGGTTTTCAATTCACTTTAAGAAAGTCAATTTCTCGAGGAACATTTTCCTTCCCGGCCACCCTCGCCTCTTCCTCCTGAACAGTTCACGCGTCTTTATTCTTCATCCTTCACTGGTATCGTTCTCTGCACTTCGATCGACGTTCACCTGTTAACCGAAGAACACGAGTTAACACCGGTTCTCATCCCCCATAATCCTCCACACCCCTCAGCTTAACCCCTTGCACTACGATACACAGTGATTGGAACTTCTTTTTTGTTCATACTTTCTTTGAAGAACAAGGAAGTTTATATTTCATGAATATTATTAATATTATTTATTGTGCGCCCATGTATTTCTTCGATTACTACATTCTCTCTGCTGAAGATTATCTCAAAATTTCAAGTCGATTAGGCAACTAAAACTTGAGATATCGGGGCCACCGTTTCGAAAAATAGTGGTTTCGAGAAAAATACGTTTCAAACGCCTATACCTACGTTCATTTTTCTAATTCATACAAATCCTTTTGTACGCATAATCTACAATACTTATACTTAAAGAAAATGCAGAAAATCAATTATTTGAAAGTGGAAAACCAGAATACCCCCCTAATTGCTTTTTCCACTTGCACGTTCGATGATTCGCGTTCGTTCGATTTCTTTGGCCGATATACCTTACTAACAACGGAACACATTCCCAATTATACATTGATTTTGATCAATCTTATGTGTGCGACGTACTTAATTCCCGAAAAAATATTAAACACATTCTTTTTATTGGCATTAAATGTTCAACACAATTTTTTGAGATGGAATCTAGAGGGTGCAGATCACGGAATTTTCTTTAAATTGTGTATTTCTGAATGAGAAATTTAGCAGCGTACGGAAATTTTACAAAGGATCATTTGTTTAAGTAACATATTAAGAATTCAGCTATCTTTCGCCACTTTAAAGATTCAATTAAAACTAGTAATATTTAATAAGTGACTGACGTTTAACCGGTTACAAAATCCGGACCTACTAATTGCAAATAATCGCATTAATTAATCGAAAGGGTGGATCTAAACAGCAAAAGGTTGCATAATAGTTACGTAATAATTTTAGGAATTTCCGGGCCGAGGATTCTCCCTCGTTAATTTTAAAACATTAATTTATTTCGGGAATAAAAAATTCTGTTTATGCAGAACGTATGCAATTTATAAAACCATCTTTAGAAAAGTGTTTAATTTGCAAATAGTTGGCCTTTATTTTGGAATGTTTCGCCATATTAATTTTATGTCCAGGAAGGAGTAGGCTAAATGATTAAAATTTTAATCGTGCTTAAACCGAAATAAGTTTATTTCTCGATAGACTAGCGAGCGAGTAACAAATCAACGACGTTGTGCGACTAAAAATAAAAATTCCATCGTGCATCGTAAACTTATTTTAATTCGCAATTCTAAATGCATGCTACTTTGCATAGACGAGTTTTATCGTAAGTCTGATAAAATGTTCAAATGGAGTACCTGCCAAATGATCAGTAACAATGATAAATTCTCTTCTTAATATTTTAAGATACACTAGAGCTTTTTGTGCGAAATACGTGGCTTCGCTAGCGAGACATTCCCAAAGGGGTGGCAACCCTCTCACATCGTGATCATAAAAATTCAACATACAATTTTTGTACCTTCTTTTGCTACATTCATTTAAAAAACCGGGAAAGATATTTCTTTAAAAAGCGAACGTAATTACATCCATGACGTCCATTCGTCTCTGGAGCAACGATCATTCCTTTGATCAATGATATTTCGAATGTACGATCATTTCAGATTAATTAAACACCTCCTCAATTTCGCTGGAATCGAATTTTCAATAGACAATTTTCATTTTCTGTTATAAAACGCGATAAATTATCGAAACTCGCTAACGAACACAGCAATCTTTATATCGTACCAAAGTAATAAATAATTGTCAAACTCTTCTCTGATACGCCAAAACAGAATTCTGGATAAGCGAAAACAAATTAAAAATTGTTTGTAAAATTTTATAAATTAATATACAATTGAGAAGCACTTTTCCATTTTCGAAAATAAAATTCTCGTCGCTCTAAATTGTCCATAACAAAATAAAGAATGTATTTTATTTGTAATTCGATTCTCCCAGAGAATCGTATTTTGTCATTGAATAAATTATTGAAATTTCGCGACGTAGAATTACATTTTCGAGATCTTCGCATTTATCGTCGGCTTAATATTCTATTAAACATTTCAAATGCTTTCCGCGGGAAAAAAACCGCAGAACACAATTAGAGACTACCCATATATTCCACCGTATATGTCATAAATTGCATTCCCGACCACACGTGTTGTACAATCCATATTGTACACGCTTGCACATAAATAAACGACAAGTCCTAGGTAGTATGGAAATTAATACATAATTCTAAAGGTAATACTGCCATCGTTTCACCTGTCCCGCCGAGCCCAGGATCATTTACCACCAAGTAACGCGATATCCCTACGAATTAAATTAATCAGAACTCGCTTTTGTTGATAGGATTTCGCAACGAAACATTCGAGCTTCGTACACAAAATTACAACAAAAAGCAAAAGGAATCGAACTCTTTCTCTTCACAATTTAAATAACATATTTTTCCTCCGGATAAATGAATTAAAATTTGCGCTTCTTTACTGATTTAATGGCTCGACAATTGCAAAATCTAATAAGTAAAATTACCTCGTAACGATAAAAAGGACTGCGAAAAAATGGTATTTCGATGACATTATTTTGAATTATTTCGAATGACAAAAATGTTTTTCATATTGTTGCTTTCAATTTTCTGAATTGATAAACACTGCAAAATAAATAGGAAGAAAATTATAAAATTGTTCACAAAAAAGTAGGCTCTGTTCCAAACAAAAATATAAATTTCAATTCCATTTTTTCGAAACGATTTAAGTAATTTTTTTCATTTCATTAAAGCTGACGATGCATAACCAATTTTTATTCAAGTGTACGTTGTTTATTAAACTTTCATCATTCCTAGGGCGAACATGCAATTAGTCCTTTTGAATGGTCGACTCCACGAACAAAAACATGAAAAAAAAAATTAACAAAGACAAATGGTAAAAACAAATACCAAATTTTTCAGCTGAAAGGTTGAAAATTAAAAATGCCGGTTCCTGCTTTTAATTAACCTCCGACCACAAACACAATACAAATCGAGCATATTCAAACGAAATGGACATTCTATTTCTTTTTCTTTAACTAAAACCACAATCTATTGACGAAAGAATATTAAATGGAAATCCATAAAATTTTGCGATGTCGAAAATAGAAAGTAAAGACTCAACTTGATATTTATTTAACAATTTGATTCGAGACAGATACGAACATTTCAACGACCAAAAATAAACGAAAATCGACTGGGTTTTCTATCGAAAAAATTGAAAACAGATCGAATATTACGGAAATATGCAAAAATAATTTATTACGAAAAATCATCGAGAGAATGACCACATGATATATTTGATATATTTCGTACGCATAGGGTAAGGGACCCAATTACTGCGCCTATATTAATTATATTTACAGACAGCGAATTTTATGCATTTATGAGAAAAATGAGTAGGTGCAATCTAAACCAGTCAAAACAGAAGAATTCAAAAACACTGTTATATTATTTTCAACCTATTTAACATATTAAGAAAGAAAATTAATTTAGATTTCACTTCAGTTTGCTGCAATTCAGTTTGCAAAATTTTTATTTTGCATAGATCCGCTGTCTAATACTGAATATTAAAAAAGAGATGCATACAACATATATATTAACTGACTTTAATGAAAAAAATGTAATATCTCTTTTTTAATATTCATTATGCTTTGAAAATAAGTATAATTAATATAGGCACAGTAATTGGTACCCCCACGGTAATTTGGTCCCTTACCCTACGTTACTTGTTACGCGCGAATAGCAACAATAAATAACTAGGGGGTGGAAAACATTAAAACCGTGTGTCATACTGAGCTATCGTAAATCCGCGGATCCTACGACCTTGGCTGCATTCTCAATTTTGGCGGTTACATGCTTCCAAAAACATCTTGACCGTACCTACGTACTACATACACGGATATCTGCACATATGTTTCTCATATAACCCTCTTGCACACACGTAACACCTACACACGAGCTCATATCACCCTATCAATATAAAATGAAATATCTCCCTGCTCGTACGATACACCTAATTCCTCGACTCCGTTTAACCCGTTAACATTTGTTCGCCGTTGAAAAAGCCCCATATTAAATCAATATTTCAATTTATGCACGGGAGCTAATTAAATTTCAACAACGTTCCACTGAAAGTTCATTTATTACGTTCCGATAAAAAAAAGACGCTTCGCGTGAATCGAGACACGGTTCGAACGAAGACAACGAGCGATCATAATCCTGCGATACTAGATAAAATGAAAGGAAGATGTTCCCCCCGTCTGAATTTCTGGCGCATCAATTTTTAATCTCTGCTCTATCGGATTCGCGTTTCGGGCGCCTAGTCGTTCCCATTCGAAATTGGAGAGCCTTCGTTTACTTATTGCACACGTCCACACGAATACATTGTACATTATACGTGTGCACGTACATGGGGATGTGTGCACATATACGCGCATTTGTATTTTACATTGGCCATACGTACCTCCTACGGCACGCAATAGGTCGTCGTGCGGGTTCACTTGAAACGATACAGCGCACATTCACGAATCACACACAAGAATATATCTCGTCGTCGCGAGAGAAAAACAGACCGGACGACATGGAAAAGAAAAGGGAGAGGGAGAAAAAATCACTTTCCGGTACGCATTCACGGTACGAGCTCGCGCGGCCTACTGAAACGTCAGAAGGCATGCGTTGCCCTGACGGCTGGCTTTCTCCTTTCCCCCTCCTCGTCGAATCCCCACTAAGGGTAGCTCACCCCCACTAGGGTTGTCAGGAAAGATGTATGTTCGAAGGACTAAAAATAGGCTCGAACAAACTGGTTCTGCGGGGATAAAAATCATTGTAGAATGATAAAATTGTGATAACAATGACGGTGCCGACGACGATACCACGGCGCCTTTGAACACGACGTAACGGAACTAATCGACACCATAAATAGTAGTGACGTCGACGATCACGGTGGGAAATTACGAAAATCAAGTACCATTTACAAACCAAAAATATCCATTTCTTTAAATATAACTCAATATTTTCCGCAGATGTTAAAACCGGATTTTTCAAGTTCTGTTGTATTCAAAATGTTATTTCCACATAATTCTCAATATTAATCATGCAAATATTCAAGATAAATTGTCTGCATATCGATTCTAATTGCTTATTTTCTCTGGTTTCAATGACGCAAGTATGTAATTTCTTTTATTGACAAAAGATATTTCATAAAATATAAGGTATATTTTAATTCGCAACTTGATATTTAACGTATCAATCGATATATCTTAATATATCATCGATCGACATTTTTTAAATATCAGATGATGACGTATTTATTTAACCTGTTTCATAGTATTTGTAAATGCAATATACGTACATAAGTTCATTTGAACTCGAATTTGTAGATATCTGCACTTAAAGGAAGATATTAAACTCATAAGTTAAAAAATAAGATAATTTGTATTACAAAGATTTACATATTTATAATTTTCGTGGGCTCCCCGTTCACTCATGAAAAGAACACTGACCCTGTAAAGATTTCTATAGTGACTTTAACTTTCCCCTAGCCATTTACTGAACTGGTCTGCTTGGAAACCATATTGAAAACCATCGGAATTTCGTGCCTGTAACAATTGTCTGCGATAGAGCTGTCACAACAATAGCTATGACCGAGAATTTATATAAATGTATAAAAGCTAAGTTAAAATCGGAATTCTATGTAATGAATGATGACTGGTTAAGTGACTGCATAGAATTCTACATACAGCAACACCAAAATGTAAATTATGATCTCCCGCCTATACATAACCCACAACGTTCAAGCAATTTTAAAACATAAGAGTCAAACATTATCTCTGATTAGAATTTTTACATCTACTTTTTGTTGTATTTAATTTTTTCATCAGGTTTCGTGAATGATTGAAAATATGTTTTTATTTTTAGTCGAGTAACCAAGAGATTTTACAATTTGTGAAAGTACAATGGCAACTCAGTGACTTACGTGAAATTAATAATGAACATGGAAGTTTACCACGCAATATTTCACAGCAAGTATCTACTATATTGCCTGAAAATTATATTCTGCAGGTATATGAATGTTTATTGTATTCGTTGAACTAGGCCATCGGTTTATTTAAACATTCCTTCTTATTTAAGGTGGAACAAATGTATGATATTGCAACGTCCAAATATAAACAATTACAACAAATCAGAAATACTCATGTTTCAGAGGTAGATCCAACGGAAGCAGAGAAATTAGAAAAATGGGAACCTCCAAAAAAAAGAATGATCCAATTAAAATTAACAGATGGAATACAAGATGTAATTGGAATCGAATACAGTCAAATATCTCTATTAAATGTATATTATCCAACAATATAGTTGCACCATGTTCTTTTATATTCACTACTAAATTTCTTCAATTTTAAATAAGTGATTTTCTTCCTTTTAAAGGAAATGTTATTACCAGGGTACAAAGTTATGGTAATAGGACCAGTAAGATGCCGTAGAGGAGTTTTATTGTTAGAAGGAACAAAATTGAAAAAAATAGGTGGTGAAGTGGATAGTTTACTAATTCCTAATGCTTTAGAAAATATTCTAGCTCGAGCTTTGTAAGTAACACATAATGATTTAAATATTTAAGTAAAAATCACTTGTGTATTCTGCTTTGTACATTTGTAATGCTCCCAGCACTTAATGAGAATTAGAGGGTTAGATTGAATAAGATACAATCATTTTCTCACAGAAAAGTTGAAGAAAATCCAGACCCTTATGGCGATAATGAGTCAAAATCGAATAACGATAAACAAAGAGAAGAACCTGTAAATGAACTGGAAAATACCTTCTTTGAAGAAGAATTTGAGATAAACTTGGATGAAGTTTCCAAAATTGAACACCTGCACAAGGAAGATCATCAACAACAACATACTAATGCATTACATACAGGAACCGTGAAAGAAAATTCTTTTATCAATACCAATATTGAAAAAGGAAACAACTATAATTGCACAGTACAAACAGAAAATGAAAACTTTCTTTTTAATGCTGTTGAGAAGGAAAGTAATTATAAGTGTACAGAGGAAAAAATCTTACAATTAGATGACGACGATTGTTTCTTAGAAATGGTTAATAATTTATATTATAATTTTGACGATTTATGTAATTTGATTTCGAAATTATTAAATTTAATTTCAGATCAACGAAGATCAATTAGTTGAACCACAACAAGAACGAAACATTTCAGCTCCATTCAGAGCTCTACCAAAAGAAGACGATGACGACATAATTGTAATAAATGACGATGACATAGTTGAAGAGATAAAGCATGAAAGTGTGAAAAAGTGTGTAGCAAAACAAGATTACAATTCTCGTTCAAACTCACCATGGTTTTTCAATAAAACGAGCTCGTCGACAAATCGGTCTACTTCAAAATCGTGTGATAAACCGTCAGAAATGTCTATGCCCTTAACTGGATCAAAGAGACCAGTATGTTATTGAATAATCAAATATAATAATTTCAATACTATTGTTGCACATAGTTTTACAATGTAATTTTTTAGATTCCAATGTCTCCATCAGATCTATTAACGAAGAAGAAAGGCAAAATTGACAAAAAAATTACCGAATTTATAAAAAAACCTAGTTCTCCAGATCCAAAAATTTGTGATTTTATTTATGATATAAACAATGACATTATAACAGAATTGACTTTTAAAACAATTTATGGGCGCGTAGATGACCTTGGGAGACTATCAAAACAAAACTCTGTGTGGAGTTTGGATGCTACTCTAGTGGATGGTACTGGAAAAATGGAAGTCGCTTTCTCGAATAAGGCGAGTAATTACAAATCATTAACACTTATATCAAATGTGAAATATGTCTCTTTTTTCCCCTTTATTGAGTGCACTTTAAATAAATTTGTAAACTTTCAGGTTCTTGAAAATTTATTAGGATTCAGTGTACAACAATTTTCGTTAAAAAAGAAACTAAAAAAAAATCCTGAAATCGAACATGAACTAAGAATGGTATTTATTGATCAATAATCTTTTTACAATTTAATAATTCAGTGAATATTTTACGTATTATTTAAATGTTGCAGGGTTTTCGTAGTGCAGAACAAAGAGTAAAAACCTTACATGACCTCCTAGAATTGGAGTTAGATGTCAATAAAAAACCAAAAGTGATCAAAATCACTGATGTAACTCAAGAACAAAGATATCTAATTGACAAACAATTACAATCCTTTCTACGGAAAAATAATATTTAAAACCTAACTTATTGTTAATATTAATATGGAGCAATATAACTATAATATTCTATTTTTTTACTTTGTATTTATGTAAGAAAAATAAGTGTAATTATATTCTTAGAAAACACATTTGTAATGAGTAAAACATTATTATTACATATATTGTACATTATTATCAATATACAAAATTTTTAATTACACAGTCTACCTAATTACTGAACATTATTTAAATATATTTACAAAATGAATACAAAATAACATTATCCGAACATGTTATAATTTAAATCCTGAATGAATAGACACAATTCCGCAGGTTAAATTTTCGTAAGTAACATTTCGAAATCCTGCTTCTTCTATCATTTCCTAAAACAATAGTTGAAGAAAATTTACCATTTCTGCTTTAAATATTATAATATAGGTTTATATTGCATGTACTACTTTTAATATGAATTTTATTATACTGTTAAAGTCATTTACCTTAAAACATTCTTGTTTTGGGAACTTTCTGATGCTTTCAACAAGGTATTGATAAGCCTTCCAATCCCCTGCTATAAGAGTACCCAAGACTGGTATCACTTGAAACGAATATTGGTCATAAAACCTGTGCAGAAATGTTATGCTTTACTATGTTCCCACAACTATAGGTGTACGAGAACCCAAAAATATCGGGTCAGGGCGGATCAAAAATTCTATTCGGAAATTAGACGGGTTCTCAAAAATTTTTGGATTCCCGAGCACATTTGGGTTTTTGAATGTATTGAGATTCTCGAGAGCCCGACTTGTCTCAATCTGTCCCCACCATCGGATTCTCACACACCTCTACTCACAACTCAAAATAAAACACAAATAAATACATACCACCTTAAGGCATCATTGTCTACATGACTAAACTCTAAACACATAAAACGACCACCTGGTGTAAGCACTCGGTATGCCTCAGAAAGCACCTAAAAGTATTACTATTTTATATTTGTAAAGACTTTAATATAAGGTGTCCCATCCAATTAGACACAGTATAATTATAACAATGGTGCAATGAATTTTAATAGAACACAATGAAATTTGGTTTACCTTATCAATATGTGTAACATTCCTTATCCCAAAAGCAATTGTATAAGCAGTGTAGGAATCATTAGAAAAAGGAAGTTCCTCTGCATTGCATTGCTTCCAATCAATTGCAACATTATCTTGGCCTAGCCAACCTTGCTTTTTGGCTCTAATTTTTCCTACTTCTAACATATTCTCATTTATATCACAGACAGTTACGGAACTGTTTAAACCTTGGTAGTTAGCTGTATTTTTCAAGTACTGTAAATATCTGAAAGTTATGTCTCCTGTGCCTCCAGCTGAATCTAATAATTTACTCCCATGAGTCGGTCCAAGTCTCTGAATGAATATGTCTTTCCAAACACGATGAATTCCTAGACTCATAGCATCATTCATCTGATCATAGGAATTTGCTACCTTTTCAAATACTGTGTACACTAAAGAAATAATTTGATAAATTGTTTTGGCAAACGTTTGAATTAAGAGATTGTACCTAAATAATTTGTTCGCTATTGTCACCGTAACGTATTCAACGTGTAAAATTTACCTTCTTTCGCTTTCTCGCTTTCTTTCACAGTTTTAAATCCAAAATGTGTAGTCCTTTCATTGCTATTGCTTGTATCAGCAGCTTCCGAAAAATACTTTTCAAAGGAAAATATTATACTCCTGTTTTTAAACAAACTTTGAAAAAATCTTCCTTTGTCGATCATTTTAAAATGTTTCAACAATGTAAACTGTGATCATAACCGGTAAACAATGAAGAATTAATTATTTGTTTCCCTTCTGATAAGTGCAATCTTATAGGTTAACATCAAATTTCATTTGTTTACTTCAGATGGCGCGTCTTGAACTCCGTTTGAATAAAGAAGTTAAATTGCAGAGTGCATCTACGGTGTTGGTAGTTTAGAATTATCGTAAGCAAAAAATTCCATTTTTAATTTCCATGTTAATTTTTAAGAGAAATAAAAATTAATTCTGTTGTATAATTCAATACCATTTTTTTCTATTACAACATTTCCGTAAAATATTTCAATATTATGTTTTTAATATAAACCTATATAAGTAAGGTCACGGATACATATATATATATATATATACAATCTGTTTCAGCTTTTTCCATGAAAATTTATTTCTAACAAGTGCATAGTTTTAATTTTACTTGTTTTCTCATTTTTATTCATTATGAAATATAGTTACAATGAAATTGAAACTATACTAATATTTATTGTATAATTATTATCAGTTGCTGTGTTGATCAAAAGTGCGATACGTTTAAACATTCTAGTGTAGGAGGATTGAGGAAAATCGATAATTTATTTTACGTCATCGGTGCTCTACGTGGTACCAGTTGCCATTCGCTTCAAACTTTCTCGTAGCGAATCTACAGGTAAATCGTCAAATTTTATATTTTGCTGTTCATTAAACAAGACTTTGTTGACTTTTCCTTTCGGTTGAATTAATATGCACTCCACATCCTCGATATCATTGTGTATAAAATAATATTTCATGAAATCTAACCTACTTTGTAAACCATTATTAGCGACATTAATGCGACTGACACTTGTTGAAAGTCGTTTAAGAAATACGCAGTTCATAAATCAAGAAATAGTACATATTGAATGAAAACTGCGTAAATATTGTTAATTTTACTACTTCAAGAAATGAAAGGTATTCAAAGATGTTACTAATTATAATTATCATTACATTATGTTTAATTGTTTTTAACATATGAAAAATTATAAATTTTTGTTATATGTAATAGGAATGTATTTTTGTTTTTTAATAACAATAACTATATGTGTTTAGTTACTCCATCGTTATTGCGAATATTATTTTTAAAAACTGGTTATTTTTACAAATGTAGTTACTACAAAACAAAGTAAATGTTATCTGAACTTAAACAATTATAAAAATGTAGATGTATGTTTAAACATAATGTTCTTAATTAGAAACCTAATATACTACATAAATAAAGAATTCATTACAAATAATAGGTGGATTGTTCCAAGCAGTATTGCATAAATAAAGAACATTTAGAGTTTTTTTGAGTAAAGAGTTTATTTTATTTAATTGTACCATGCCAACAGACTATCCATATGATTATCAAGTATGTTTAGGTATGTTATTTAATTTTATATCGCAAAATATTTTATGCATTTAAAAAAAAATTCATATATTTTCTCAATTATATTTGGTTCATTCCAACACTTTGTAACTTCAATGACATAATTATCACATTAATTTTGCAGATATGGAGCAAATCGGAGAACAACCTGTGTCTTTAGAGGGTTTCAAACCTCTTACAATTGTCATGGAAGTTATTGGAGCGATACTGATAATCTTTGTTGCTGTTTGGTGTAACAATTACAGAGGTGGTTTTGCTTGGAGATCTAATCCAGAGTTAGAATTTAATTGGCATCCTTTGTTAATGGTGATTGGATTTGTCTTCCTTTATGCAAATGGTACAGTTTTAAATTCTTACAAATAAAATCAAGCCTGTTTTTATTCCATGTTTTATTTAATGTTTCTAATGCTTTTAGGGATGTTAATATACAGAACTCAAAGAAACGCTCGAAAACGTCGCCTGAAGTTGATTCATGGCAGCATAATGTTATTTATAATTGTATTAGTAATAATTGCTCTAGTCGCTGTGTTTGATAGTCACAACTTAAGTAAAGAGCCAATTCCAAACATGTACAGTCTCCATAGCTGGGTCGGGCTTACTAGCGTAATTTTGTTCTGCTGCCAGGTATGAGAGAAATGATTTTTATCGTATAGTATCTTAATTATTATTTATTATTATAATATCTTGAAATTATATGTGAAGAGTACAACAATAAATTGTTTCAATGTTTCAGTGGCTTGCTGGATTTTCGTCTTTTTTCTACCCTGGATTACAAGTTCCACTACGTGCATCCTATATGCCAATTCATGTATACTTTGGAATTGCAGGCTTTGTTGGTGTAATTGCTTCTTGTCTTTTAGGACTTAATGAAAAGGCCATTTTCACATTAAAGTAAGTATAGTTTTTTAGTCCTTACCATCCATGTACAATTTGTGCTTTTTCATCACAATGGATTCATATTTTATTTAATGTAACATTATTTATAATTTTTAGGGGCGAATACTCAAAACTTGTAAGTGAAGCTATCGTGATTAATGTAATTGGACTCCTAATAATTCTCTTTGGCGGAGTGGCTGTTTATCTAGTATCACAAGAACGATACAAACGTTTTCCCAAACCTGAAGATGAAGCTCTAGTTAGAGGAAGAAGTCAGTAAATATTGATTGCAGCACAAAAATTTGAAAACACATCTAAATTCTCCAAGGAAAATCCTTGATATATATATATCAGATCTTCCACATTTTTATGCTATTTACAAAATATTCGATTCATTTATGTACACAGTTTCAATTTAACATTTTTAAATTATACAATTTACTGTTACATATCTTTCGAAAAAACTATACTCGTAACATACAGTTTTAATTAACCTATATATTGAACTGTACTTAACATGGATCTTATATTGCCGATATTACTATACAAAGTTTTACTATTATATACAATAGTATATTTTTACTTCACTTGAGGGTCTGTTTTAATAGTTTTATTGTTTGTAAGTAACTATGGTGCTATTTTATAATTTTATTTACTATGGAAGCAATATTGAAACTAATTCTGAAACTAGTCCTAAGTTACTAATGTATAACACAGTGTTCAAACTTCATTTACTTATACAAGCGTTGGTGTATAAAAGCTGTGTGAATCTACAAAGATTGCGTATTATATGTGATTATCATAATATATGTACTTATTGTCAAAAATATATAACCTTCGCACACGTTCATTTCGTGATTTTTACTCCAGTAGAGAATAGAATAGAAAATTCTAAAGCAATCGTAATTTTACCTGAAAATGGTTTTTAAAAACCCCAGTGTCCTAGAAGAAGTCCATCTGACCCATAAAAACAAAGCAATTAAATAGTTAACACTGGGTACAGGGACAATGTATTCGTAGGTAGGCATCTAGGTATATGCATATTATAATACGGCTAATAACCAGTTTTATTGCCAGCGAGCCGCTGAGAGGACCGGTCATTATGATCGGCGGTGGTAGGTTTAGTGTTAAATGCTTATTTTCCGACGCTGAAAAGCAAAATTACTCTCTATTTATGAATGTAGTAAAAAAAATAATACTATAAATATATTAATTGAGTTATTGCGTTTTTGAAATCCATTTTGAAAATCCACTATAAATCGCAAAGTGGGAGTGGTGTGAACAGCTATGATGTCTGTAAACGTATTTCATATATCTTCTTTCCAAGAACAGACGATAACAGTTTCTTTCAAATTGCAATCAGGCAAGAGAATTAAATACTTTAAACATTTAAAGGGTTAGAAGTGTTCGAGCCTCTCGGTGTTAGACGTTTGAAATTTTCCCGCTACTCAGGGGTGTTATGCGCAGTAAAACCTTATCCTCGGTGCTTCTACGTAACACACATGCAGTGTTCCATATGTACATATATGGGTTAGTACTTATATTATCGCACGGGGTGTAGTAATAAAAGTGGTAAGACACCCTCGAGGGCTAGCGTCCTCAAGCGTCAATCACGACGAACATTGTGCGTTCAATGGTTAACCAAATTCCTGTGCCTCAGGCCAAGTATGAATTGTTAACCGACGTCCGCCAGTAAGTCATATTTTTAACTTCCTACTTAAATCATTGCGTATCATGTGTATGGACATGCATGTCATGCAAGCCTTGAATGCAACTCTACTTCCATAAATGCAGCTTGATTATTCGCTATGCAGAATGATAGAATTTTCTTATTTATTTTTTAAAAGCGCACATTATTCATTAGAAATATGAAACGGAGGCTATTGATTCACTAAAGAATAATATTATTTAATAACGATGTGATAAGATTTGTAAAGTCAATATAATTATTTGTGTTCCACTTTAGTGTACGAGTTTCATTGAACCTTCGTAAAGTATTATTTCCTTTCTAAATATAGCAATATATAAATTTTTTATCGATAATTTACATTTTGTGACGTCTTTTGAATTTTTTATGGATAAAAGGAAATGTATTCGATATATTATATGTTCAGCATATAATATAAAATGCACACAAATACATTTTTGTGCTATTAATAATTTTATAATCCTTGTTAATATTTTTAAACGTATACGTAAAGTATAACATTTTATTTATACACAGGTCCATAGTAATATAATATTTTAGAATCATGTACTTTCAAAAAATTTGTATGTCATGATCTTGATATGTATATATCTTATCAAATTGATACCATAGCATTGATCAATGTTTATGAACGAGGATATTTAACAATGAGATTTACAAGGCTGATCTAATCATTTATAAACAAATCAATGTTATACACAAATTTTTTGTTTCATCATTATGATTTTCATTGCTTTATGTATATTAATATAAAACCATTTATTTTATAATTTTCATTTCTTTTTCTCTGTTCTCTCATAGCCTCTGATGTATGTGTGAACATATATGTAGGTGTATATCAAAAGTTACAGGTGTGGCATATTGATTGTTCTATATTTACTATGGCACAAGAAGCTTTCTTGGGTTGAAACTGAACATAAGTGCATCTGAAGTTGACTAGAACTTTATGTTTGACATCATTTATCAGTTTAACACATAAAAATATCATTTTTTAATCACATTGAAATTGTTTACATTTGTTGTAGTCTTATTCGACTGCACACTTGTAAAATATAAATAAATGTTAATAATTTTTTCACATTAAATTTGTTTAAATTAACAGTCAAACTTAGAAGAAATTTATATGTATTGTTTTAGACCTCGTTGGAAGACACAAGTACTGTGCTTGGTGCTGATATCATTAATACTAGGAATCCTTTTTGTAACTCGCGCCTGGATTGGAATTCTCATTCTAAGTTCTGAAAAAGTTGAGACACTAGACACAGAAGCATTAGTTGAAGATGCCAAGATTGCTACGTGGCTACGTCGGGCTTGGATGTACGCCGAGTCGACGAAGAAGAACCAGAATGCGGACAGGAACAACACCATCAGTACGTCACAGCAGTTCTACACCAACTCCACAAGGCAATATATTTACAGTAATATTCTTATTGATTTTGCCACATAAGAAATAAATAATGCTTATAATGCTATGCGAAATTTACAGGCAGATCATTGTCTGTTATTACACCATATCGGACTACCTGAACACGCTCTGGGAGCTCCGTCCGTCGCACATTGACCCTAATCTTTGTACGCATATTATCGTGGGTTTTGCGAGCGTGGTGAACTGCAGCCTCGATCTGGGCAACGATACATCAATCTACAAAGACGTTGTCGCCTACAAGAAGATGCAACCTGAATTGAGGGTCATGATAAGTGTCGGCGGTAGTAGCGAGCTCCACTTGGGCTTTTCGGAAATGGTAAAGAATCACACTAATAGGAAAAGGTAATACACATTGGTTTTTTATCGTATCTAAATGTAGAACACCCGTGTTGAATGCAATCAATATTTATTACAGATTTATAAGGTCTGTTTTAAATGTGACGAAGTCATTTGGTTTTGATGGCTTAGATTTAGATTGGGAATTTCCAGCATGGCTTGGAGCTGACGATCGTGAAAAGCTCCATTTCACGCAACTTTTAGAAGAATTACGAAGAGAATTTCAACGAGCCAAAGAAACGTTAATTCTTTCTGTTGCCGTGGCTGCTCCTGAAGCCATTGTTGAGCAAAGTTATGATGTTCCAGAGATGGCAAAGTAAATCATTTCTAAATTATAATTGCTTATTTACATTATTGTAATGTGTACTAATAATAACTATTAATAATTTCAGGTACGTGGATTTTATAAACCTTATGTCCTACGATTACCATTTTTATGTTTGGTATTATCCAATCACCGGACTCAATGCACCGTTATTACCATGCTCTACAGACTCTGGGTATCTTTCTACGTTAAATGTTAATTTCTCAGCTCACTATTGGTTCTCGAAAGGCATGCCAAAAGAAAAAATAATAATCGGCATACCTACTTTTGGTCACACTTATTCATTGGATAACCCGCTTAATCATGGCTTACTCGCTCCAACGAACGGCGTTGGAAAACTAGGTACCCTGGGTTTTGTTGCCTATTTTGAAGTTTGTCAGTTCCTTCAAAACGGTGCAAAGAGCGTTTTCGATAATGAAAGTAAAGTTCCATATGCTTATAAAGACAAAGAATGGATATCGTATGACGATGTCGCAAGTGTACGTGATAAGGTGTGCATACAATTTTTGAACACATAAGAAATTGCAGTGCAAAACATATGTACATAAATTTTAACTTTGAATAGGCATGTTTCAGTCTTTGAAACTTGATGGTGCCAGATGTTTCAATAAAGATTTTATGGGGTACCTTAATTTTTATGACGGGCAGGTACAGAACCAACGCGACGAACGGTATACAAATTACCTTTTTTAAAGAGTATTGAAACATCTGGCACCAGTCAGTTCAAAGCACACACTGACGCTTGTTTGAAAGCAGTAAAGCACACCGAATCAGCATTTTAGTTTTATTTTGATACAATATTTCTTGTTCTTTCAGGCTGAATGGATTCGTGCAAACAACTTTGGAGGTGCAATGATTTTCTCTTTGAACGTTGATGACTGGAATTGCTTGTGTAAAATGAACGAGTCTTTTCCTTTAACTCGTACCATTACAGAGGTTCTCAGGCATCAGGAGGACTAAACGCATTTGGTAGTTAATTCTTCTTAATTATTTATTTACATTCCGAACAGAAACGTTCCATTCCCGATGAAACAATCAAGCTTTAATTGGAAATGCCATTTCAAAATACTTTTTCTCTATAGTGTTGTCCTAAATTTTTACAGTAAAAAATTGATAATTTAGTTTAATCGATACATCACTTTTATTTTATAAAGAGGCCCATAACTTTCCTTTACTTGGAAGTACTCCCACCTAGTACTTCCAATTATTACTTACATATATACGATTATAGATATACCTGAAAGTACAATCATGATTTTAAATCAATGTTCTTAAGCTGAACATAATGTATTTTCTTCCTTGTTACAAAAATATGATATGATTTTTTTTTATATACATTAAATATGTGTATGCTCATGGTTTGTTTTATGATATATAATCATATCGTATGAAATAGTGGGGAAGAATTTGCACGTTTCCACCTTACGTAAGTTATATACAAATTTACTGTATAGACACTAAGCCCTTATACACTGTATTCAATTAGTTTACTTAACTTTTATTACAGTTATGATTTCAATAAATTTTATTTTTGAACATACTTTATTTTTTACTCTTAATTTCATTCCTTTGTTTAAAATATTACATCAATGAAGTTATTCAATTAAATTTTCCTACAATGAAGATCTATACGTAAAAAAACTTTTTACTTTTTTTATAGTAAGTCTTACGATTCAGTTGACTAATGGAAGAATGCTAGAATTTTCTAGAAATGTCTTATAGTTGTAAAATATATTCTCGTAAAATTATTTTATGGAAATTAATTAGCACTTTTCCAATTTTCAATTTTAAATGTAATCAATGTTTTTAACAGTCTGCAAAAAGAATATGAAATATTTTAATATAAACTTCTTTTAACTTCACTAAATGTAAAATTATAATTTAAGAAATTTATCGTTCTAAAAGCCAAACAAAATCAAGATGTTTCTATTTAAATAGTTGAAACTATTTCAACGTGCCATATTATTATAAAGTAAAAATAAATTGATTACAATCATTTTGATGAATAGATTCTAAAGCGAACTAGCTTTACTGCATTTGTGTTAATATTATCGCAACACATATATTATTAGAAAATATTGCAATAAAACTAAGAAACAGGCTATTGTAATAAAAAATTAATTTATTGTAATAGAAAGAAAGCAGATTTACCGATCTGGTAAATTAATGTAATAAAACATATATACAATGTTATTACAAAGAAGTTGAACAAGTTTATTAACAAGTAAAATTTATTAGAAAAGAAAAGAGAAGATAAAACAATATTGTTAAACTTTATTATAATGAAGCAATGAGAGTCTTAGTTTTACTGTTGTAAGTTAAGAAACTCGATGATGATAATACGGTTTAAACGTAAGAAACTTCGTCCACACTTGGAAGAAACTTTTTAACTAAACTTTTTTTCAATTTTCACTATGCATCCCTTCTGTGAAAAATTATATGTAACAAAATGCTTAATAAAGTATAATTAAATTACTTATGATCTCATTCAATAATTATGCTTAATGTTTAGTAAGGTAAGGATTTCCAAGAACTCCTAGGGCAAAGTACATAATTCTTTTATGTAGTATTATTTAAACATTAGTAGATATCGCAAAAACCATACGCGCCGTATATGTAAATATAAAACTATAAGGAACCACCGTGTATACACAGTTCCTCGCATCAAGACGATTGTTTACGCATGCGCAGGAAGTAGGTTTCGAAAGATAGATCCTTCGATCACCGATTTTAATTCGGTGCTTGGCGAACCCGATGGTTCAGTTACTCCGCGACGCTCGCGTTCTAAAGATCGTTGTTTGTAATTCCCTATCTGCACAGTGTTCTCTTGACTTCCGAATTTTTCCCTTAACACAGTTCACAATAACTAGAGTGTTTTATACATTGATACAGTAAACGCGTTAGCTAGAATTGCTGAAGTGTTCTTTGTTAGTGTTATTGAATTTCTGGCGCTATTGACACTTGTAATCGATCGGTGAGTATCAACAAATTCGGTCGCTCATATTTGAAACGCACATAACACTTTGTGTTAAGATCCTTTTACATCTGTCAGATGATACAATAGTCTTTACTATATATGTATGTGTATATATAATATCTGTATGTATACAATAAGGGATTCTAAAGGAAAACATTTTAAAATCGCAACCTTGAACCAACAATGAGTAATTCATGAAATTAGGGTATTCATTTTATGTATACAGTGAGAAAGAGAGAGAGAGAGAGAATAAAGGATATAAAATCTGCAAAAATGTTAATAACCATCTGCGTGTATTTAGGCGACTAGAAAAGGGGATGGGGAATAATAAGAATATGGAGTGAAAAGGTCGCTACATGAAATCGTCGTAATCATCGTAAACATAGTCGCCGTATTCGCTCAACAGAGCATTTTCACCCTCGATTTTCAGTTTCGCCTTTCCTTTGCCCTTGTTCTTTTTCGCCTTGTCTCCTTTCTCGACTTTCTGTTTTTCGATCAAAAGATTATCAATCATTGTTTTCACTTTCTTCAAGTGTATTGAGGATACTGAAAACGCACAAACATAAATTAAAGACAGATTAACAAATATTTATATAGAACCTCATAAACTTTTTCGTTATCCAATTTACAAATTAATGAAATCTACTTCACAAAGAAATGATTTTAGACGTTTGCTATTTGCATTTAATGTTAGTAGAAGTAGCATAAAAAATATGCTATCATTAGATATTATTAAAATGAAAAATATTAACTTCTTATTACTTAGAATGTGACTAACAAATGTGTTGTTCTAATATAGATTATGATTTACTTGTGTGTACCGTACATTTAATTAAAACGTGAGTGTACTTACAATTAAGAGCGACTGTTTTAACAAGTTCTTCTGCAAATGGAGGGAATTCGGCATTCTTGGCAAACTGGTTAATTTTTTCTGCAAGTACACTGCCATACTGCTCAAACTCTTCTTTTGTGTCAGGCACTGTATTGTCCAGGCTCAACACATTTTCATTGTTTGCTACACCTTTAAGCAAAGAGATAATAATTACATTCACTTCATATACTTAAATTAATACATTAGTTAATACTTTTCTGTGGATTCTTCCATCTCAATAATAACGGTTAACAATGTTATCTGTACGTGTATGTATTTTCTAAAATGCTACAGTTTCTTTATGTTAATAAAAGGTTCTTAATAGAAAATCCATTGACAAAATCTTTAATGAAATGAAGTATTCATCAGGAACGGTACGGGAGATCAATGTAGATAAATAAGACACGTCTGATTTGTTTTTTCATGACAGAGGAATGTTTATTTTTTTTTTTTTGCACAGTAACAATTTCATACTTTATTTGAAAACTGTATTACTTCGATTAAATACATTATGTCTCTAGTACAGTTCCTGGCGCCAAATCAATTCTTTTTGAATGTATTATTATTTGGAAATATTGGAAGTTTGATAATGCTAAAGCAATTATTCTAACTGCAATAATGACTTCATTTTTGAAAATATAATATCAGAGAATTTAAACATTTTCCAAAAACTTGTCTTAATTCTTATGGTAATATAATATTTAAAAAGTATGCAGAATATTTGAGCGTATAAAGGCTATTTATAAATTCATAGAATTCTTATAACTATATTTTAAATTTACATAAAAAAATACTTTATACTGTATTTTTGAAAGCAAAAAAAAACTGTCACAAATTTAATGTTGGTTATAGTTACTTATTTCTTCGATCAGTATATATATATTTAAAACGTACAAAATAATTGTTACGATTCTTACACCAATAATACTCGATATTGATCGATATATCCTACATTAGTTTTTGAAAGACAAAGCGTAAAATTATTAAGCCATTGAGAACTCGTTTTTCAGGCAATAAATATTGGATCAACCCTTTGCAGTCCAATGAGTCCATCAATAAATAATTCCTTAAAGTGTATAAAAATTTTGTTAATTCACAATGACAGATCAGAGATCATTCTGTATGACCATGAAATGTTTAATAATCATTAAATTAAACAAATTTTCTAAGTAAATTGAAAGCGATTTACAGCTTAGTAAAGTTTCACATTAAAAGAGAAGTACGAGATTCAATAAAAGATTTCATGATTGTAATTCTTTTGAAAATCATTTTAAATTTATGAAATACAAATATTTAAATATAAATTCAAATTAAAATTTAACAAACTTTGAGTAAAATAAATAACGATAAACCTATACTTAAGTTTATATTCTAGTTGTATTTTACAGATTTTATTATATCACTTTCCTTTGTTATAAATTCAGCAACTTGTCAATGTATGCAAACTTACAATATTATTCATTATTCCTGTAAAGTCAGTCAAATAGATCAAATTTCAGATAGAACAACAAATTAATACATATTATATTGAATGCTCCAAGAAGAAAAATAGTGATTATGCAAGTAGAAATAGTAGTACTCTTTTCATTTTTTCACTTTCAGGTTTTTAACTATAGATGTTTATAATTAATTGAAAATTGATATTGACAGTATTACTTAAATAAAAATAGGAGCGCAAAGAGTTAATACATAAACGTTTCTAACGCAGTCATTTTCTGTCGGTTCTGTGCGGCTTGCGATGAGAAAAATCAACAAGGTTGGACAAACCAAATGTCTCCATGGCAAGTCGTAGATCTGCTTCCTCTTGCAGCCTCTGACGTTTCAATTGTTCTGCTCTCTTCTCCTCTGGTGTTAACGCTTCTTCTTTTTCTTTCACTTTCCTTTCTGCTTCTTCTCTTGCCTTCTTCTATGATAAGAAACAACAGAAATATCACTTTAATTATTTTACTATACTCATTTGTTAGAGATTATTTACTCTACTAAAAATACAAAGATATTTATCCAGATAGATATAGAAACATTAATTATTTTCTTCATTAATTTTTTAGTTAGAATTTAAAGTTACTAAGTGATTGTATATAGTAGACAGACAAAAGGATAAGTTAAATAAATAGTAACAACTAATGTTATGTGATACGAGTATGTATATAGTACGGAAACAAATCAAAATTCTAGATTCTAGAAATTAGATTAAATCTTTGAATACCTCACGTTCTTCAATCCTTTCTGCCAAAGCTTTTTTTGGCTTTGGCTTGGCCTTAGGCACTTCTGCCGGTTTTTCTACATCTTTCTTCTCTTCTTCAACATCTTCCCAACTATCCTGTTAAATGAATTTCCGTTATAAAATTAGTATGTACATATAGAAAATGATTAATCACCAAAATCTCTGAAATCCAGCATCATCTGGGAAAACATTTTCGACATCTGTATTTAACTTCTTAATTTAGATTTGAGTCGATTAAACTTTCACCAATGTTAATTTTAAATGTGAATCCAGTAATTGCTGTACACTGTACTACCAGTTGTTATATCGTTATTGTTAAACTTAATGTTTACGTTGACTCAAATTTGATCTATTTTGAGGTCCATTTAATTCTATCTTAATTCAAGATGACCAATCGTGTAAGTACTAGGTATTCAATTCTAATAAGAATTTAAATTATTTTCTGGAATTTCAATTCGAATTTTCGATTCAGCTTCATTCACAGCGAACTTCAAGTCTGTTCGCCAGTAATTAACTGTCGTACTACTGGTCTCGTGTTAAGCCACAGCATGTAGGGTTAACCATACTTATGAACTGATTGGCTGACTAACAAAATTTGAAAAACGAGTTATTGAAACTATAACAGAAAATTGTTAAAGTAGAACCTTAACGTCTTCCTCTTCGTCTTCGCCCTCCCACTTGTTGGATCTGATATCGATGTTGAATTTCGCCTCAGCGTTTTCGACATCTGCAATGTTGAAGGTTAAAATCATTTTGTTGCCTTGAATCGAAGTGTGGTGATGCACTAGGCAATACGTTTGTATATCAATCATTTCATACCCCATTCGTCATCCATGATGAATCTTCGATTATTTACGGGCGATTTCGTTCGTAAATGAAAGAAAACCTCTTTGAGCTAACGTGGTCGAACAGATTACGACTGGAATCGAGCGGGCCATACTGCGCGAGGAAAGCGTGTGCCTTTCTTGCAAGATAGTGGTGGTGCAACTCAAATCACATGTTTTAAAGATTGGATACTCTATATATAAAAGCAATACCGCAGACAGCGATTGCGTAAAACAGACAATTGTTAAGTAGAAAATTGGCAAGATGAAAATAAACTGATGACGAAAATTCGGCAATGACTAAATTATTCTTTTTATATCAACAAATTTTGAATTTCAAAGAGCACAACTTTTTAGGATTAAAGCTCACGTATTTCGAGGTCCAATCTATGTTCGCTGCATTTATGATGTACTTAAAAATTGTGTGTATAAAATGTTAAATATAAAATACATATATTAGTATTAAGTATTGGAACCATTTATTGATGCGATGTTCCAAATATTATAATCTATATCTTTACATTCACATCATATCTTTCCGTATGTCCCGACTCGTTCATCATTACATCATTTCTTTTAATTATATCAATCTCCATTAATCTTTCGTTATTTATTTGGACATCTAATAATTAGTTATCCCTTTCTTTCAATCCTTTCCCTTTTTTTTTTTAATCAACTTTCTCACCCATTCTACCGTCCTATCATTTTCTTAACTAACTGTATACGGGGTGTCCCAAAACTGGTGTACTTCCTTGAAAGGGATGATTCTTGAGGTTATTTGACGTAACTTTTTCCTTTCGATATTAACAAAAAGCACTGACCAATCAGAGTGTATGTCTACAGCAGACGGATTCCTTCTCGGCCAATACCAACGTCAATGTCCGCTGTACTTGCGTTCTGATTGATCTGTGTTTTTCATTGATAAGTCCTTAACAGAACCGTGAAGAACATTTTCGTAAAGTAAAAAGTTACTTTAAATGATCTCAGGAATCACACCGTTCAAGGAAGTACAACATTTTTGGGACACCCTGTATGTACTTCTCTCATCGTTATTCCTCTTTCTAATTCTCCAAACTTTGTTATTATATATATAATTGTTCGAAATTTTCAAATTTATCCTCACAGAGTTTGCATTATTATTTGCTCATCCCCCATTACTTATGTGTTCTACCACGGCCGTCTCTAGCATAGGTCGGAACATGGTAAATTTAGCAAAGCTGTCATTAGTCGTTCGCATTGTATCACGGCCGCCTCTATATGCTATTACTGGACTAGTAGTTGATCCAAGTTGATCGGACCAGCTGATCAGACTGATGTTCTGTCTGCATGCGGTGTTGCCACATCACATGCTCCGGCTAATGCTGAGATATTGGCCAACATGCGCGGCGATTTTAGCCTCAGTGAAGTAAAATTCTGGATAAAATAGGGTACCTTAATCACTCTGCAAAATATTTAAAAATTATGATTTGATTTTGAAAATAGCGAACTCTACACCTCTTTGTAGTTCCTTCTCCAATATTAGCTGCCATTGTATAATAAAATTTTAACAATAACTTATCATAAACTCGTAGGACACCCGTCTCGTCTCGCAAGAGATTATTTCGATACTTTCCCGCCAATATCACTGCCCCGTTATCTTTTCCTCATAATATAGATACGTTAATGTTTTGAGCGTGCATGCACGAGAAAAGTTAGTCGATATGTCGGCCTGTTCTACTCAGTTCTACCTTTCCATACCTTTCCAATGATTCGCATCTTTCTTGTGTTTTTATTTAGTTCCTGTCCCCTCACTCTTCTTAAGGGGAGGGAACCGAACCTGACCAGGGCAAGCTCCAAATGCCCCGACACAATAATGATCGTCACGCTATGAAAGAACGAACGGCCGCTAGAGGAAGCTAAATAGTAACATTTCTGTCCAGTAGGGGAGCTAGGAACGTTTTCCAAAGTTCAGTATCGAGCAACACACTGTATTGGTAAAACAGAGGAAGAGAGAATGTACGGACGTACGACAACGTGGATGGCGCTGTCGTAGCTTCGTTCGAATAGCCGTGCCGCGGCACACTCACACACCGCCTGATCAGCGTGTACGTGTGCCGACGGCGATCGCAAGGGTCAGGGATGCCTGGAAATATTTCCCAATAATGCAGTCACGGGACTTGTCAATGGTGAAAAGAGCTAGATGAAAGTTCTATCTAGGGTGGAAAGGTCCTCAGAAGTCGTACTTTTGCATCATCGAGAAATGGTTAGCAATATTCGGCAGCACGTCGTTTCTCAGGGAGGCTATGGGAACTGACATGGCGGCACACTCACACACCGCCTGGTCGGCGTGTACGTGTGCCTACGAGGGCTGGAAGGGTCTGGAATTCCGCAACCCATTTCTCTATAATACAGGGATGTGAATTTTCAGTAATGATTCGCACTAGATAAAAGGATCAACCTAACATGCTGAATCCCTCGAAAATCCGTAAAAATTATTGTTTGCGAAATGTAACAAATGGTTTGACAAACTATATTTAAATAAATGATTCTTTTCTAGTTTTTATCTCTAGATACAAGTGAACGCATTCTAAATATTTTCAGTAAAAATTTGCTTTCTATAACTCCGTGCCGTGACATTGACACTGGAGGGTGTCATAAATTAGCCCTCCCACGACACTGTCCCGCCGAAGACGAAAGAACTTTCCTGTAACCTCGGTGCAAAACACAGTCATTCTCTAAAGTCTGAAACATCACCGCTTCGCACGAATGTACGATTGCCTAGTAAATATGATCCAAATTATATCATGTTTGGTGTCAATTTTATCAGGAAAATGACGCGAATGTGTTGAGAGAAGTTTCATGAATATATTATGAAAAACAAAAGAATTGGGACATTGCATTAGTATTGTCTCACCGATATACCTGACCCCGCATAATGTTACACTCTTCGGCGGTCTAGCTTCTGGCCCCTTTGAAAGGTAGACACTTGGGGGCGTCATAAATTACCCGTTCTCCGATAGTGTCCTGCCGAAGACGAAAGAGCTGGCATGCAGCCTCGGTGCGAAACACAGTCATTCTCTGAAATCTGAAACATCGTCGCTTCGAACAAATGTACGAATGCGTAGTAAATATGATACAAATTATACCATGTTTGGTGTCATTTTTATCAGAAACATTCCACAAATGTGTTGAGAGAGGTTTCATGAAAAAATAATGGAAAACAAAAAAGATTATGACATTCCATCGGGATTGTCTTACCGATATACCTGACCTTGCACAATGTTACACCCTTCGGCGGTCTAGCTTCTGGGTCTTTCGACAGGTACACGCTTGAGGGTGTCAGAAACTAGCCCTCCCAATATAACCCCAGATAAAAGAGCTAAGGGGCACAGAATGCCTGTGGGATTAGGACAAATTTCACCGATACGTAATGTTACGATAAAAATTACAATCTCATTAAAGACAGTCCAAATGATGCTTCATGTTTTTAATCTATTTATTAATACATGCTTTTATTTTTTTATGCTTTTATGTTTTTAATCAGAACAATATTGTTAATACGAATGACTTCTAGAGCTTATCTAGAGCATTTGGACCGTCTTTAATGAGATTGTAATTTTAACTTTCAAATTTTAATACAAATTTTTTTATCTTTCATTCGTTATTCGAAATTTTTATTTCGATAACTATTTTGCCCAACTCTGCGTATTGATAATATCATTAAAATATACTTACGAAGTTACATACGCCTAGAAGGTATGACAAGAAGGTAAAGTATGACAATTTTTTGAGGAGTGCGGTAACTTCGTGAGGATATTTTAATGATATTATCGATACGTATGCAACTTCATTCGAAACAAATTCGTCGGAATTCCAGAAATATTTAATTTAATTTAATTTAATTTAATTTAATTTAATTTAATTTAATTTAATTTAATACAAAATTTAATGCAAATAAAGATTATGCACATGTTTGCTAAATATACCTACTGTAATTATAAAAAAAACCAAGTATATTAAAAGTTACGTTATAAGTTATGAATGAAGTACCGTTATTACCATTATGTATTTCATAAAAACGCAGAAACTCTCGGACCCCGCGTACCGTCAGGCCGGCCAGACAATGCATACAGAAATCCATATAAAATGCGGAACATTGCAAGCGTAGTCGGCCTGGCCGTTCGGTGTGCCGGTCGTTGGGTGTAACATGGGTCAGGTACATCGGTGAGACAATACTAATGCAATGTCATCATTTTTTTGTTTTTCCTTATTTTTTCCTGAAACCTCTCTCAACACATTCGTGGAATGTTTCTGATAAAAATGATACCAAACATGGTATAATTTGTATCATATTTACTACGCATTCGTACATTTGTTCGGAGCGACGATGTTTCAGATTTCAGAGAATGACTGTGTTTCGCACCGAGGCTGCATGCCAGCTCTTTCGTCTTTGGCTGGACACTATCGGAGAAGGGCCAATTTATGACGCGCCCAAGTGTCTACCCTTCGAAGGGGCTAGAAGCTAGACCGCCGAAGAGTGTAACATTATGCGGGGTCAGGTATATCGGTGAAACAATACTAATGCAATGTCCCAATTCTTTTGTTTTTCATAATATATTCATGAAACTTCTCTCAACACATTCGTGTAATTTTCCTGATAAAATTGACACCAAACATGATATAATTTGGATCATATTTACTAGGCAATCGTACATTCGTGCGAAGCGGCAATGTTTCAGACTTTAGAGAATGACTGTGTTTTGCACTGAGGTTACAGGAAAGTTCTTTCGTCTTCGGCGGGACAGTGTCGTGGGAGGGCTAATTTATGACACCCTCCAGTGTCAATGTTATGGAGCGGGCCATCGACGCAAGATACTAATTCGCAACAGGTTGCTTTCAAACCATTAGAGATATTGAAATCAAATTTTTACAGAAAATATTTCGAATATATTCATTTTTATCTGGAGATAAAAACTAGAAAAAATCAATTGATAAATATAGTTTGCCCAACTATTTGTTACATTTCGCGAACAATAATTTTTAGGGATTTTTGAGGGATTCAGCATGTCAGGTTGATCTTTTTATCTAGTGCCATTACTGAAAATTCACATCCTTGTATTATCCAACCTTCCAAGATGCTAATTGGCTAAAGCGCTTTTCACTATGAAAAAGTCCCGTCTCTGCATTATTGGGAAATGGTTAGTGGCATCCTAGACCCTTGCGATCGCCGTCGGCACACGTACACGCCGACCAGGCGGTGTGTGAGTGTGCCGCCATGTCAGTTCCCATAGCCTCCCTGAGAAACGACGTGCTGCCGAATATTGCTAACCATTTCTCGATGATGCAAAAGTACGACTTCTGAGGACCTTTCCACCCTAGATAGAACTTTCATCTAGCTCTTTTCACCATTGACAAGTCCCGTGACTGCATTATTGGGAAATATTTCCAGGCATCCCTGACCCTTGCGATCGCCGTCGGCACACGTACACGCCGACCAGGCGGTGTGTGAGTGTGCCGCCATGTCAGTTTCCATAGCCTCCCTGAGAAACGACGTGCTGCCGAATATTGCTAACCGTTTCTCGATGATGCAAAAGTACGACTTCTGAGGACCTTTCCACCCTAGATAGAACTTTCATCTAGCTCTTTTCACCATTGACAAGTCCCGTGACTGCATTATTGGGAAATATTTCCAGGCATCCCTGACCCTTGCGATCGCCGTCGGCACACGTACACGCTGATCAGGCGGTGTGTGAGTGTGCCGCCGCACGGCTATTCGAACGAAGCTACGACAGCGCCATCCACGTTGACGCGCCGCTCATGCTCCTACAGGCCTCTCTGGCGGACAACATGCTGCCGAATATAGCTAATCATTTCTCGATGACGCAAAAGTAGGACTTCTGAGGACCTTTTCACCCTAGATTGAACCTTTATCTAGCTCTTTTCACTATGGAAAAGTCCCGTCGCTGCATTATTGGGAAATATTTCCAGGCATCCCGGACCCTTGCGATCGCCGTCGGCACACGTACACGCCGACCAGGCGGTGTGTGAGTGTGCCGCCATGTCAGTTTCCATAGCCTCCCTGAGAAACGACGTGCTGCCGAATATTGCTAACCGTTTCTCGATGATGTAAAAGTACGACTTCTGAGGACCTTTCCACCCTAGATAGAACTTTCATCTAGCTCTTTTCACCATTGACAAGTCCCGTGACTGCATTATTGGGAAATATTTCCAGGCATCCCTGACCCTTGCGATCGCCGTCGGCACACGTACACGCTGATCAGGCGGTGTGTGAGTGTGCCGCCGCACGGCTATTCGAACGAAGCTACGACAGCGCCATCCACGTTGACGCGCCGCTCATGCTCCTACAGGCCTCTCTGGCGGACAACATGCTGCCGAATATAGCTAATCATTTCTCGATGACGCAAAAATAGGACTTCTGAGGACCTTTTCACCCTAGATTGAACCTTTATCTAGCTCTTTTCACTATGGAAAAGTCCCGTCGCTGCATTATTGGGAAATATTTCCAGGCATCCCGGACCCTTGCGATCGCCGTCGGCACACGTACACGCCGACCAGGCGGTGTGTGAGTGTGCCGCCATGTCAGTTTCCATAGCCTCCCTGAGAAACGACGTGCTGCCGAATATTGCTAACCGTTTCTCGATGATGCAAAAGTACGACTTCTGAGGACCTTTCCACCCTAGATAGAACTTTCATCTAGCTCTTTTCACCATTGACAAGTCCCGTGACTGCATTATTGGGAAATATTTCCAGGCATCCCTGACCCTTGCGATCGCCGTCGGCACACGTACACGCTGATCAGGCGGTGTGTGAGTGTGCCACGGCACGGCTATTCGAACGAAGCTACGACAGCGCCATCCATGTTGACGCGCCGCTCATGCTCCTACAGGCCTCTCTGGCGGACAACATGCTGCCGAATATAGCTAATCATTTCTCGATGACGCAAAAGTAGGACTTCTGAGGACCTTTCCACCCTAGATTGAACCTTTATCTAGCTCTTTTCACTATGGAAAAGTCCCGTCTCTGCATTATTGGGAAATATTTCCAGGCATCCCGGACCCTTGCGATCGCCGTCGCACACGTACACGCGCATGCTCTTATAGGCCTCTGTTTTACCGATACAGTGACTACTGACGATGAGACAGATCGGGAACATAGTACAGCGCTCGTAGCGAAAAATGTCGGAACTATATTTTGATGAAATACTCAATGATCTAATTTTTCTGGGTGCCCGCTTTCATTTGTTTGATACGTAAGCATACAACGTGATCGGCGTGGCATTGAGTTCCTATATGTTCCCGCTAGGGTGGAAAGGTCCAACGAACTCCATACGAGCTCTGAATCTCTCGATATTTACGATAATGTCACTCGATTAAGCAGTATGCTGCTGAATATTGCAAATTACGGCTAAAAAACGCAAAAGTACGACTTCTGAGGACCTTTTCACCCTAGATTGAACTTTTATCTAGCGATTTTGACTACAGAACAGTACTATTTTTGCATTGTTAACAAATGAGAGCGGGCCTCCCGTACCCTTGCAAAACTCGGGTACGTGTGCGGAACTAGGGAGGGGATGCACTCACACAATCTTGAGCCGTGCCCACCGCCTTAAGGCAGATTCACAATCTTAATGTCTTTGGTTATAATTTGAGTTTCTGAATTTATTATATGCCACTTGCACTTGAATATCTGAATCCCTTGTTTTTGAATCTTTTTACGATATCTATCTACATTTCCTATTTCTGCTATACTGTTTTACTGAATTGATTATTTAGTACAACGTGCAATATGTTGATTCGCCCTAATGGCACAGTTTTTGCCAGTTTTTGCCACACAAAACTTTGTGGTTTTTGCTGTGGAGTAAAGGACGCATTGCGTAATTAGAAAATAATTGAAACAGTAATAGTTGTTAAAAGTTATTGAATAATTCAATATTCATTTTGTGCATTAATTGGTTTAAGGATTACATATAATATTATTGTAAATATTTACATCGATTGGTAATAGTCATACATGTAACATTATTCATAATATGACATCCATACGAATACATATACATTGTATATATTTTGTATTAGAATCGCGATTTTTGTTTATTGTTGGATCGTTTTTATGTGATATCCGCAATAAAATATGTTAATATAGTAGTTGTTATGACTTGTGCAATATAATTTACATTCTGGTTAATTTCTTTGTTTAGCAAAATGAATTTTTTCGGGCCGTATATTCCCTGCCCATTTGACAAATCTCATCGGATTATAGTTGGTAGATTAGAAAAGCATCTCTTCAAGTGCCGCAAAAACTTTCCAAAGGATACTAAAGTTTCATGTCCCTTTGATGCTAGACATATGTTAGATCAAGAAGAGTACGAGGTATGTTTTATGGAAATGCTAATGCTTTCTTGTGGTGGATATTTTAATTTTTAAAATTAACATTTTATCGTTGTAGCATCACATATCAACGTGTCCCAGCAGTGGTAATGTAAAATGTTACCAGCAGTCATTAGAAGTAGAAAAAAAAGTTGGAATACCCATACAAGCGACATGCAACGTGCAAACTAATTCATTGTGTGATGAAGATTGGTCTGGGGTAAGTAATTAAATGGTTGTTGAAATGTTTCTTTATTTTTATACAAGTATACACATATAGAATTTTATTAAGGCGGTGGGCACAGCTCAAGATTGTGTGAGTGCATCCCCTCCCTAGTTCCGCACACGTACCTGAGTTTTGCAAGGGTACGGGAGGCCCGCTCTCATTTGTTAACAATGCAAAAATAGTACTGTTCTGTAGTCAAAATCGCCAGATAAAAGTTCAGTCTAGGGTGAAAAGGTCCTCAGAAGTCGTACTTTTGCGTTTTTTAGCCGTAATTTGCAATATTCAGCAGCATACTGCTTGTCGAGTGACATTATCGTAAATATCGAGAGATTCAGAGCTCGTATGGAGTTCGTTGGACCTTTCCACACTAGCGGGAACATATAGGAACTCAATGCCACGCCGATCACGTTGTATGCTTACGTATCAAACAAATGAAAGCGGGCACCCAGAAAAATTAGATCATTGAGTATTTCATCAAAATATAGTTCCGACATTTTTCGCTACGAGCGCTGTACTATGTTCCCGATCTGTGTACGTGTGCGACGGCGATCGCAAGGGTCCGGGATGCCTGGAAATATTTCCCAATAATGCAGAGACGGGACTTTTCCATAGTGAAAAGAGCTAGATAAAGGTTCAATCTAGGGTGAAAAGGTCCTCAGAAATCCTACTTTTGCGTCATCGAGAAATGATTAGCTATATTCGGCAGCATGTTGTCCGCCAGAGAGGCCTGTAGGAGATAGCCGTGCCGCGGCACACTCACCCACCGCCTGATCAGCGTGTACGTGTGCCGACGGCGATCGCAAGGGTCTAGGATGCCACTAACCATTTCCCAATAATGCAGAGACGGGACTTTTTCATAGTGAAAAGCGCTTTAGCCAATTAGCATCTTGGAAGGTTGGGTAATACAAGGATGTGAATTTTCAGTAATGGCACTAGATAAAAAGATCAACCTGACATGCTGAATCCCTCAAAAATCCCTAAAAATTATTGTTCGCGAAATGTAACAAATAGTTGGGCAAACTATATTTATCAATTGATTTTTTCTAGTTTTTATCTCCAGATAAAAATGAATATATTCTAAATATTTTCTGTAAAAATTTGATTTCAATATCTCTAATGGTTTGAAAGCAACCTGTTGCGAATTAGTATCTTGCGTCGATGGCCCGCTCCATAACATTGACACTGGAGGGTGTCATAAATTAGCCCTCCCACGACACTGTCTCGCCGAAGACGAAAGAACTTTCCTGTAACCTCAGTGCAAAACACAGTCATTCTCTAAAGTCTGAAACATCGTCGCTCCGAACAAATGTACAAATTATACCATGTTTGGTATCATTTTTATCAGAAACATTCCACGAATGTGTTGAGAGAGGTATCATGAAAAAATAAGGAAAAACAAAAAAAAATGATGACATTGCATTAGTATTGTCCACCGATATACCTGACCCATGTTACACCCAACGACCGGCACACCGAACGGCCAGACCGACTACGCTTGCAATGTTCCGCATTTTATATGGATTTCTGTATGCATTGTCTGGCCGGCCTGACGGTACGCGGGGTCCGAGAGTTTCTGCGTTTTTATGAAATACATAATGGTAATAACGGTACTTCATTCATAACTTATAACGTAACTTTTAATATACTTGGTTTTTTTTATAATTACAGTAGGTATATTTAGCAAACATGTGCATAATCTTTATTTGCATTAAATTTTGTATTAAATTAAATTAAATTAAATTAAATTAAATTAAATTAAATTAAATTAAATTAAATTAAATTAAATTAAATATTTCTGGAATTCCGACGAATTTGTTTCGAATGAAGTTGCATACGTATCGA